>NC_084625.1:28902480-29099980 GCF_033978795.1 Nerophis ophidion | reverse complement strand
AGTAGTCAGTGTATTATTACAACATACACATCATATATGATTACATTCACATATACTTGTAATAATAAACCCATTCATCAATTCATCAAATATAATTTGTATAAATTCATTACACCTTCAAGATATGTTATGTTTCCTCCTCTTTGTTGTACCTATCAAAAATATGTGTTTATATTATTTTTTCATATAATGATGTTATTGCATAGTTTGATTTAATTATAAATTATAATTACATGTAAATATAAAAAAGGCATGCCACAAAATGTATTAAAGATTATTAATATAACAAGTACTGTCTAGTATTACATTTAGTGTATTGTTAAATTATACTTGGAAGTGTTGTATACTTTTTTTTTATAACATTATCTCCATAAATGGGGTAACTTTATTATTAGCAAACATCAGAATATAATATTTAAACACATGTCAGAGTGATCCAGTACACCCATTAATAACTGAGCATTATTGTATTTGTATAGCAGAATTTGTGCCTTCAAATCTAATAATTTCTACCGTACAATACCCCTTTTGAAATTGTCTAGAGTTTATAATCATTATTCATGCATCTTACCGGTAGTTATAGTAGGAGCAATATACCTAAGCTGTAAAAATTGGATATTAATTGTGATAGTTTCTTCCAGCTTTGGTACCCCAGTACAAAACACTGATGACCCTGAAGATCCAGAAACCTGCAAACAAACACTAAGGGCGGATACTTTGCCAAATGAAAAGGTAAAAAGCTCATCCAGTATTTGCATTTTTTCTATCATAGCGTTTTTACTTTTTGTTGTTTAAAGTTGCCTTCAAGACGAGGCATTTTTGCTTTTTCTAACACTGCTATGAGATTGACTCTGAGATTAAACAAGATTAAATGTCTTGTTCTGGTGTGTTTTTGTTGCTGTTGCTGTTATTGTTTAGAAGGCTGACTTAGAGGCGGAGAAGTCTTTGCCGTGTTTTTATTTTTTTTACGATATTGGTTTGGCAGCTGTGCTCTAAGCGCTCTGTGTGCAGCCAGGTTTAAGAGGAAGCTCAGGCGTGTGTGATGAATTACCAGCATATCTCCGAGCTCCGGGTAACAAACATGGCGGTGCCGGCCGGGATTAAAAGGGAGGGTTTTATGGCCTCCCTACACCTCCTTCTAGGGTGTCGCTAAATTATACCTACTGCTGTTTTTACTGGCTTCTGTGGCGTATGGTTAGTTCATATGTAAACTCTCGCATGCTACTACTTCTGATGGCCATATAGTGAATGCATAAGGCAACAAAAATGACTAGGTCATATTGAATAATTTCCCTGAATCTTCAGCACGGACCACCTAAAAGTAACGCACATTCCAACACTGCGGATCCGTGCAGACTTATTTTGCCATTCCCTTACATTGGCTTGGCAACCACACTTAAAGGTCTACTGAAACCCACTATTACCGACCACACAGTCTGATAGTTTATATATCAATGATGAAATATTAACATTGCAACACATGCCAATACGGGTGAGTTTACAAAATTGCAATTTTAAATTTTGCGCCGAAATATCCTGCTGAAACGTTGCGGTATGATGACGCGTGCGCGTGACGTGACGCATTGTAGAGGACATTTTGTTCCAGCACCGTTCCCAGCTATAAGTCGTCTGTTTTCATCGCATCATTCCACAGTATTCTGGACATCTGTGTTGCTGAATCTTTTGCAATTGGTTCAATGAATAATGGAGACATCAAAGAAGAAAGCTGTAGGTGAGAAGCGGTGTATTGCGGCCGCCTTTAGCAACACAAACACAGCCGGTGTTTCATTGTTTACATTCCCGAAAGATGACGGTGAAGCTTTACTATGGAACAGAGCGGTCAAGCGAACACGGTTGGATTGGACCACACACACAAAGTACAGTGTATTATGCAGCGATCATTTCGAAAGATCGTGTTTCGAAGAGGGTCACTTGCGAATGGCAGAGATGGGCATCGCCACCACCCATCGACTGGTGCTGAAGAAAGGTGCGGGGCCGACCTTCAGGTTGTACAGGTACGACCATATAATCTCACTAAAACAATAGTAAAACAATAAGCAGATAAGGGATTTTCCATAATTATCCTAGTAAATTTGTCTAATAACATCTGAATCGCTCCCACTGTATAGTCTTTTTTTTTTTTTTCTAGTCCTTCACTCTCACTTTCCTCATCCACAAATCTTTCATCCTCGCTCAAATTTATGGGGAAATCGTCGCTTTCTTGGTCCGAATCGCTCTCGCTGCTGGTGGCCATGATTGTAAACAATGTGAGGATGTTAGGAGCTCCACAACCTGTGACGTCACGCGCACATCATCGTCTGCTACTTCCGGTACAGGCAAGGCTTTTTTATTAGCAACCAAAAGTTGCTAATTTTATCGTGAATGTTGTCTACTAAATCCTTTCAGCAAAAATATGGCAATATCGCGAAATGATCAAGTATGACATATAGAATGGACCTACTATCCCCGTTTACATAAGAAAATCTCATTTCAGTAGGCCTTTAAATGTCTGTTTGCAATGAACCCAAGATTACTGGCTTTCTTATGTTGTTTGTTTGTTGACTCGTTTGCACCACAGCTAATTACCGGGTAGCACATCTGCAACGCACATGAAACCGCTGCACACTGCTGGTTTAGACTCCTGTTCAGTACACCCCTCACATTTCAGCAACTTTTTATTGCAGTATATCTTTTCAAGGGATAAAAGCATAAAATTTTAACTTGGATACACTTTACAGAAGTGTATCCAACAGCTGGCAATGCTGTAAACACATGCGGTTATGACACATGAAGTTGTTTTTAACGCTTACCTTAGTATTGGACTGATTATATTCGCTGACATGTAACTGTACATGCCTTATTTACCTAGCTAAAGGCATTCTTAAGTCTAATCCTGGCCTAAAGTACAAACCCCGTTTCCATATGAGTTGGGAAATTGTGTTAGATGTAAATATAAACGGAATACAATGATTTACAAATCATTTTCAACCCATATTCAGTCGAATATGCTACAAAGACAACATATTTGATGTTCAAACTGATAAACATTTTTTGTTTTGTGCAAATAAGCATTAACTTTAGAATTTGTTGCCAGCAACACATGACAAAGAAGTTGGGAAAGGTGGCAATAAATATTGATAAAGTTGAGGAATGCTCATCAAACATTTATTTGGAACATCCCACAGGTGTGCAGGCAAATTGGGAACAGTTGGGTGCCATGATTGGGTATAAAAGCAGCTTCCATGAAATGCTAAGTCATTCACAAACAAGGATGGGGTGAGGGTCACCACTTTGTAAGCAAATTGTCAAACAGTTTTTGAACAACATTTCTCAACGAGCTATTGCAAGGAATTTGGGGATTTTACCATCTACGGTCCGTAAAATCATCAAGAGGTTCAGAGAATCTGGAGAAATCACTGCACGTAAACAATGATATTATGGACTTTTGATCCCTTAGCCGGTACTGCATCAAAAACTGACATCAGTGTGTAAACGATATCACCACATAGGCTCAGGAACACTTCATAAAACCACTGTCAGTAACTGCAGTTGGTTGCTACATCTGTAAGTGCAAGTTAAAACTCTGCTATGCAAAGCAAAACCCGTTCGTCAACAACACCAAGGAACGCCGCTGGCTTCGCTGGGCCCGGGGTCATCTAAGATGGACTGATGCAAAGTGGAAAAGTATTTTGAGGTCTGACAAGTCCACATTTCAAATTATATTTGGAAACTGTGGACGTGGTGTCCTCCGGAACTAAGAGGAAAATAACCATCCGGATTGTTATAGGCGCAAAGTTCAAAAGACAGCATCTGTGATGGTATGGGGGTGTATTAGTGCCCAAGGCATGGGTAACTTACACATCTGTGAAGGCACCATTAATGCTGAAAGGTCCATACAGGTTTTGGAGCAACATATGTTGTCATCCAAGCAACGTTATCATGGACGCCCCTGCTTATTTCAGCAAGACAATGCCAAGCCACGTGTTGCAACAGCGTGACTTTGTAGTAAAAGAGTGCGGGTACTTCCCTGGCCAGCCTGCAGTCCAGACATGTCTCCCATCGAAAATGTGTGGCGCATTATGAACTGCAAAATACGACAGCGGAGACCCCATACTGTTGAACGACTGAAACTCTACATAAAACAAGAATGAGAAACAATTCCACTTTCAAAGCTTCAACAATTAGTTTCCTCAGTTCCCAAACGTTTATTGAGTGTTGTTAAAAGAAAATGTGATGTAACACAGTGGTGAACATGCCCTTGCCCAACTACTTTGGCACGTGTTGCAGCTATGACATTCTAAGTTAATTATTATTTGCAAAAAAACATTTGAACATCAAATATCTTGTCTTTGTAGTGCATTCAGTTGAATATGGGTTGAAAAGGATTTGCAAATCATTGTATTCCGTTTATATTTACATCTAACACAATTTCCCAACTCATATAGAAACGGGGTTTGTATATTCACTATACAGTGGCATAGGCGCCGATGCAATGCCGAGCACTCGCGTGAGATTGATTGCAAATTCTTTCTCACTAACAAGCAAAATCCACGCATGCGCCAGCCCCGTCTACACTTAGCCGGCTAAAGGTTATCCAGGGTAAATCCCACCTAACTTTATCCTTGTCCACACACACACACACACACACAATGGTCGTTTAAAACCCCCTCCCGCCGTCCGTCAGCTGGCGCAACGCGACCTAATACGCATGAGCGGAAAATGTGCACATCATAGTCACCTCTAGTGTTGCATTGTGTGCAAGTTCTTAAATTCAACTTATCTGAACAATATTCAGTGTTGTGGTATTTCAATTAAGTAGAATCCAGTGTGCTGTGAGGCCCTATTGTAGTGAATCACACCTGAGCTGACATAAATAATCAAATCTTTAATGTAAAATTAAACAATGTGACAAAGAACATTTGACATCAATCAAACTAGGGATCTAAATATCTGGTCAGGACACTCCTCACTCTTTTGCCTTCGTCCCTCATTGTCCATTCGTTTTTGGTGACCTTATATACTCTGGACCTAAACGTTGAGTCCACGACATATATGGCGGACAATAACTGATACAGCCTGCTTTGCCAGGCTAAAAGCATTTGACGTTTTCCGTAGTCTTCCCTCGACGCCAGGTAATACAGCACACGCTACCTATTTTATTACATCCCCGGAGGCCCGCATTCTCGTTGACTCTCCTTCGACAAATGGACAAAGTTTCTCAGTAAGTAGAATCACAGCTGACCTTGCCATCTGAGAAGTGTTGTATCCAAAATAGCAGCAATTGCTATTTTGATTGATTCGGTTTCTTTTTAGCAAGAAAAATCACCCAGTGTGACTGGGAAATCAATACTGGATACTGTACACCGCAGGCAAAGTTTCCTATATTCCTGTTATTTATTGTAAGATAATTAGATATAAATAATTATGGACACAAACAACAGACAAAATGGACATAAATTGTTGACACAGTCAGGGCGTTGAGGGGATCCGGTTTGGTGGCTGCAAGATAAGGTCTCTGCTTTTTGCAGATGATGTGGTCCTGATGGCTTCACCTGGCCAGGATCTTCAGCTCTCTTTGGATTTGTTCGCAGCCGAGTGTGTAGCAACTGGGATGAGAATCAGAACCTCCAAGTGGGGGAAGAGTGGATCGTGAGATCGACAGGCAGATTGGTGAGGTGTCTTCAGTAATGCGGACGCTGTATCGATCTGTTGTGGTGAAGAAGGAGCTGAGCCGGAAGGCAAAACTTTCAATTTACCGGTGTATCCATGTTCCCATTCTCACCTATGGTCATGAGCTTTGGGTTATGACAAAATGGACAAGATCACGGGTACAGGCGGCCGAAATTAGTTTTCTTCACCGGGTGGCGGGTCTCTCCCTTAGAGATGCTCAAAGTAAAGTCGCTGCTCCTCCACATCGAGAGGAGCCAGGTGAGGTGGTTCGGGCATCTGGTCAGGATGCCACCCGAACGCCTCTCTAGGGAGGTGTTTAGGGCACGTCCAACCGGTAAGAGGCCATGGGGAAGACCCAGGACACGTTGGGAAGACTATGTCTCCCGGCTGGCCTGGGAACCCCTTTGGATCCCCCGGAAGGAGCTGGACAAAGTGGCTGGGGAGAGGGAAGTTTGGGCTTCTCTGCTTAGGCTGCTGCCCCCGCGACCCGACCTCGGATATGGGGAGGACAAGTATTTCATATATATATAAGAAATACTTGACTTTCAGTGAATTCTAGGTATATATATATATAAATATCTATTTTTTATTTTACATTTTTAATATTTTTTTAATTTTTATTTATTTATTTATTTTTTTTTCTTTTATCAATCCAACAAACCACTACACAGCAATACCATAACAATACAATCCGATTCCAAAACCAAACCTGACCCAGCAACACTCAGAACTGCAATAAAGAGAGCAATTGAGAGGAGACACAAACACGACACAGAACAAACCAAAAGTAGTGAAACAAAAATGAACATTATCAACAACAGTATCAATATTAGTTATAATTTCAGCATAGCAGAGATTAAAAATCCCTCATTCACATTATCATTAGACATTTATAAAAAATAAAAAAAAAAGAACAATATTGTCACAGTCGCTTACACTTGCATCGCATCTCATAAGCTTGACAACAAACTGTGTCCAATGTTTTCACAAAGATAAAATAAGTCATATTTTTGGTTAGTTTGATAGTTAAAACAAATTTAAGTTATTGCAATCAGTTGATTAAACATTGTCCTTTACAATTATAAAAGCTTTTTGACCAAAATGTACTACTTTGCTTGCATGTCAGCAGACTGGGGTAGATCCTGCTGAAATCCTATGTATTGAATGAATACAGAAACGTTTTGATTCGGAAAAATATCGTTTTTGAATCGAGAATCGAATCGAATCGAAAAAATCTATATATTATCGAATCGTGACCCCAAGAATTGATATTGAATCGAATTGTGGGACAGCAAAAGATTCACAGCCCTAATTTATATATATATATATATGAATAAAAGAAATACTTGAACTTCAGTGTTCATTTATTTACACATTTACACACATAACACTCATCTACTCATTGGTGGGTTAAGGGTTGAATTGTCCATCCCTGTTTTTCTAACCATATGCATGTACAGTAGATGGCAGTAATGTCCTGTTTAAGAGTGTCAAACATTACCATGAATTGATTAACGTGGACCCCGACTTAAACAATTGACCATTTAGTGGTCAATTGTATGGAATATGTACTGAACTGTGCAATCTACTAATAAAATTATCAATCAATCAATCAATGCTGTTTACAGCAGACAAATTGCTTTACGGTAGACGAAAACAGACTGCTGTTGTTGTGTGTTGTTGCCGCGCTGGGAGGACGTTAATGAAACTGACTAACAATAAACCCACATAAAAAAACAAGAACTCGCCCTCGATCATTCTGCAGTTATAACATCATTGGGCAGACATGCCCAATGATGGTGAAAACAGGCTCCAGTCCGCATGGAGCTGGAGGGGGTGTGGCCTCCAGCTCCGCCTGCATTTCGGAAGAAAATTTGTCCCGGGAGGTTTTCGCGAGATGCGCTGAATTTCAGGAGTCTTCCGGAAAATCAGGGAGGGTTGGCAAGTATTATTTGAGTATTTGGCGAGCGCCGTTTTGTCCTACTAATTTTGGCGGTCCTTAAACTCACCGTAGTTTTGTTACATCAGGTGTGTCCAAACTTTTTCCACTGAGGACCGCACACTGAAAAGTCAAAGCAAGCGGGGGCCATTTTCACAATTTTTATTTTAAAAACCAATACAATATATGTATAAAAAAAATACATTTAGGCTTCCACTCAGTTATGATCCCGGAGACCCAAAGGGT
This sequence comes from Nerophis ophidion, assembly GCF_033978795.1. Classification (NCBI taxonomy): domain Eukaryota; kingdom Metazoa; phylum Chordata; class Actinopteri; order Syngnathiformes; family Syngnathidae; genus Nerophis; species Nerophis ophidion. The sequence goes on along the minus strand of NC_084625.1, from coordinate 29,092,125 downwards.
TTTTGGTCAAAAAAAATATTAAAAATGTGTCAATATTCAGTATTATTATTTTCATTCAAGTTTTAAATCTCTAGATCAAAATTAGGAAAAAAATGGAAAAAACACAAAATATGCAATATTTTCACCCAATAACATTTTTTTAGGTGGAATATTTGAGATTATATAATAATTGGAGCCTTAATTTTAGATTTGGATTTTTTTTTTTTTTTTTGAGCAATGACACTTAAAAAACATATCACACTAAAATAACTGGGGATCCAAAAGTGTCCTACTCATTAAAGTGTAAAAAAATAAATTATATATATTTTTTTACTGTTTACTTTTAGCACAATAATCTCAAGATCAAATTCAGATTGATCCGTCAATTATTAGTTGTATTGTTGTTTACTGTTTTTGTTTGTTTTTGGCCCTTCTTTAAAAAAAAAAAAAAAATAAACAGCTCAGTTTTTTTATATGGCAAAACTTAAAATATGCAACATTTTCCCCCCAAAATATTTCAAAGTCGAATATTTAATGTGACGTAATCGGAGCCTTGAATAGGTCAATAATTTAAAATGACATTGATTTTGATTCATTATTATTTTTTAAAGAAAGAAACAGCTTTGTGTTATAAGAGTAAGCATTGCAACAATTTATTGTTACATTTCACCTGTTTGCCCTTTTATACCACTTTTTATGTTTTTAATTTTTTTCAATTGTATTCTTAAAATGTGCCGTGGGGCTGTTAAAAAATAACTCGCGTCCACCAAACTTTTAATCAATCAATCAATCAATGTTTATTTATTTAGCCCTAAATCACAAATGTCTCTAAGGACTGTACAAACCACTACGACTACGACATCCTCGGAAGAACCCACATAAGGGCAAGGAAAACTCACACCCAGTGGGCAAGGAGAATTCACACCCAGTGGGACGCTAGTGACAATGATGACTATGAGAAACCTTGGAGAGGACCCCCACGCCCCCCTCTAGGGGACCGAAAGCAATGGATGTCGAGCGGGTCTAACATGATATTGTGAAAGTTCAATCCATAGTGGCTCCAACACAGCCGCGAGAGTTCAGTTCAAAGCGGATCCAAGGCAGCAGCGAGAGTCCCGTCCACAGGAAACCATCCCAAGCGGAGTCGGATCAGCATCGTAGAGATGTCCCCAATCGATACACAGGCGAGCGGTCCATCATGGGTCCCGACTCTCAACAGCCAGTACTTCATCCATGGTCATCAGACCGGACCCCCTCCACAAGGGAGGAGAAAAAGAAAAGAAGCGGCAGATCAACTGGTCTAAAAAGGAGGTCTATTTAAAGGCTAGAATATACAAATGAGTTTTAAGGTGAGACTTAAATGCTTCTACTGAGGTAGCATCTCGAACTGTTACCGGGAGGGCATTCCAGAGTACTGGAGCCCGAACGGAAAACGCTCTATAGCTCGCAGACTTTTTTTGGGCTTTGGGAATCACTAATAAGCCGGAGTCTTTTGAACGCAGATTTCTTGCCGGGACATATGGTACACTACAATTAACAAGATAGGATGGAGCTTGACCGTGTAGTATTTTATACGGAAGTTGTAAAACCTTAAAGTCACATCTTAAGTGCACAGGAAGCCAGTGCAGGTGAGCCAGTATAGGCGTGATATGATCAAACTTTCTTGTTATTGTCAAAGTCTAGCAGCCGCATTTTGTACCAACTGTAATCTTTTAATGCTAGACATGGGGAGACACGAAAATAATACGTTACAGTAATCGAGACGAGACGTAACAAACGCATGGATAATGATCTCAGCGTCGTTAGTGGACAAAATGGAGTGAATTTTAGCGATATTACGGAGATGAAAGAAGGCCGTTTTAGTAACGCTTTTAATGTGTGACTCAAAGGAGAGAGTTGGGTCGAAGATAACACCCAGATTTTTTACCGAGTCGCCGTGTTTAATTGTTTGGTTGTCAAATGTTAAAGTTGTATTATTAAATAGAGGTCGGTGTCTAGCAGGACCGATGATCAACATTTCCGTTTTTTTGGCGTTAAGTTGCAAAAAATTAACGGACATCCATTGTTTAATTTCATTAAGACACGCCTCCAGCTGACTACAATCCAGCGTGTTGGTCAGAATTAGGAGCATGTAGAGTTGGCTGTCATCAGCATAACAGTGAAAGCTAACACCGTATTTGCGTATGATGTCACCTAGCGGGGAACTGGGGAACTCCACACGTTACCTTAACATAGTCCGAGGTCACACTGTTATGGGAGACGCACTGCATCCTATCAGTAAGATAAGAGTTAAACCAAGACAGGGCTAAGTCTGACATACCAATTTGTGTTTTGATACGCTCTAATAAAATATTATGATCGACTGTATCGAATGTTGTGCATGAATGCACAAAGTTCAGTTTTGTTGATGTTATTGACTTGTGTGGAGTGTTAATCAGACATATTTGGTCACTGCATGACTGCAAGCTAATCGATGCTAACATGCTATTTAGGGTAGCTGTATGTACATTTGCATCATTATGCCTCCTTTGTAGCTATATTTAAGGCGTATTTAGTTTCCTTTAAGTCCTCTTAATTCAATTTATATCTTATGACACATTATCTGTATATAATATGGCTTTACATTTTTTACGGCTCCAGACAGATTTTTGGTCCAATATGGCTCTTTCATTATTTTGGGTAGCCGACCCCTGGTCTGTGTGATGTCAGATGAAACAAAAATGACCACAATACCCAGCCATATATTTGGAGGAGAAAAGGTGAGGCCTTTAATCCCAGGAAAACCATTTCTTTTGTCAACCATGGCAGTGGTGGTAATATTATGCTCTGGGCCTGTTTTGCTGCCAATGGAACTGGTGCTTTAAATTGGACAATGAAAAAGGAGGATTACCTCCAAATTCTTCAGGACAACCTAAAATCTATCAGCCCGGAGGTTGTGTCTTGGGTGCAGTTAAGTGTTTCAACAGGACAATGACCCGAAACACACGTCAAAAGTGGTAAAGGAATGGCGAAATCAGGCTAGAATTAAGGTTTTAGAATGGCCTTCCCAAAGTCCTGACTTAAACGTGTGGACAATGCTGAAGAAACAAGTCAATGTCAGATAACCAACACATTTAGCTGAACTGCACCAATTTTGTCAAAGACGATTAGTCAGAAATTCAACCAGAAGCTTGTGGATGGCTACCAAAAGCGCTTTATTGCAGGGAAACTTACCAAGGGACATGTAACCAATTATTAACATTTCTGTATGTATACTTTTGACCCAGCACATTTGCTCACATTTTCAGTAGACCATTAATATATTCATAAAAGAACCAAACTTGATAAATGTTTTTTTGTGGCAAACAAGTATGTGCTCCAATCACTTCTATCACAACAAAATAAGAGTTGTAGAAATGTTTGGAAACGCAAGACAGCCATGACATTATGTTCTTTAGGATTTGTAGGATTGTATGCTGGAGTTGCACTATTTAAGTGGGGAAAATTGTCATCACTTGTAGGGACAGTTTTTGTGATTTGATTTATCGATGCACTGATCATAAAAATGTAATGCAATTGATTGCTTGGCATCACTTAGCTGCAATCAGCAGAGGCGTCGTGCAGGTAGCATAATTATGCCAAGTTCAACAATGTCATTGAAACAGGAGTTCAGAACATTCCGAAAAACTTTCTCCAGGAATACTAATGTATTTCTTTATTATTTATATTAGTGTTGTCCTGATACCAATATCTTGGTACTGGTACCAATATTATTTTGATACTTTTTAGTACTTTTCTAAATAAAGGGGACCACAAAAAATTGCATTATTGGCTTTATTTTTACAAAAATCTTATGAGACATTAAAAATGTTTCTTGTTGGAAGATTGTCCTTAAATAAAATAGTGAAAATAAAGGACAACTTTTCTTTTATTAATAAATAAACAAACAAAGGCTCCTAATTTAGTTGCTGACATATGCAGTAACTTATTGTGTCATTTTCTATTCCATTATTTTGTTAAAATTATTAAAGACAAGTGGTAGAAAATTACTTATTAATCTACTTGTTCATTTAATTTAATATCTGCTTACTTTTTTAAACATGTTTTAACTACACTTCTGTTAAAATGTAATAATCACTTATTGTTCTGTTTGGATGCTTTACATTAGTTTTGGATGATACCACAAATTTGGGTATCAATCAGATACCAAGTAGTTACAGGATCATACATTGGTCATATTCAAAGTCCTCATGTGTCCAGGGACATATTTACTTAGTTTAAAAACATAATATAGGTTTTTTAAAAATGAAAGAAGATGTTGTGATACCAAAAAATATCGACGTAATCATAGTAGTAAAAACTAGATACGCTACTGTATTTTTCATAGGCGGTATAGTACCGAATATGATTATATACCAGTACAACCCTAATTTATATGATATAATACAGTGGTTCTCAAATGGGGGTACGCATACCCCTGGGGGTACTTAAAGGTAGACCAAGGGGTACGTGAGATTTTTTTAAATGTTCTAAAAATAGCAACAATTCAAAAATCATTTATAAATATATTTATTAAATAATACTTCAACAAAATATGAATGGAAGTTCATAAACTTTGGAAAAAAAAACACAACAATGCAATATTCAGTGTTGACAGCTAGATTTTTTGTGGAGATGTTCCATAAATATTGATGTTAAAAATGTCTTTTTTTGTGAAGAAATGTTTAGAATTAAGTTGATGGATCCAGATGGATCTCTAATACAATTCCCAAAGAGGGCACTTTAAGTTGATGATTACTTCTATGTGTAGAAATCTTTATTTATAACTGAATCGCTTGTTTATTTTTCAACAAGTTTTTAGTTATTTTTATATCTTTTTTTCCAAATAGTTCAAGAAAACCACTACAAATGAGCAATATTTTGCACTGTTATACAATTTGATAAATCTGAAACTGATGACATAGTGCCGTATTTTACTTCTTTATCTCTTTTTTTCAACCAAAAATGCTTTGCTCTGATTAGGAAGTACTTGAATTTAAAACATGTTCACAGGGGGTACATCACTGAAAAAAGGTTGAGAACCACTGATATAATACATATCCTTTGTCCCTACTTTAATGGTATGTCATATGTTCCCGGTATTTTCTCTGTGTTGTACTCTTCCTATCATACAACTGCACATTCTGACAAGAACACGCTCCATTTAAAACCAGCACTTGTCCTCTGACCTTTTGAGCATGTTTAAAAAAATGTTTTTCTTTGCATGATGATAGAATCTGGCACCTTTTAGCCCCAATTAAAACAACTTTGCATCCTTAACAATGCAAACAATGCAACGGGAATTCCTTGTGGTGTTAAACTTTTTCATCTGCTTTGACGTGAATAACTGTCATCCGTGCAGTATTTTCATTCCTCTCGCCCACAGGCTTATGAAGTTCCATGCACTTGTGTGTTTATTTGTCGAGGCGTTGCATTCCGTAGTTTGACCTTGTGTCGCTCTGTTCCAGCCTGTAAAAACAACCACAATAACATTTTTAAATGTGCTTTACTACATTTTATATGTAACATTTTCCCAGAGCTAATAGGATGTATGCTTGGAGACCTTGGCATGGTTTCAAAATGTCTCCTGCATACTATTTATGCCGTATGCTTCGAATATTTTTAAAATATTTGTGTCGTAGATGCTGCCGAACGTCCAAAATAGAGCACATTTGTTCCGTTATGCTAATTGAATTCAAAGTTGTTGGAAATAATTGTTCTACTAAGAAATGATTATCTAGCTTTGTGGGCAGTCTTTAAGTATCCTAACTGTCATACAAATATAAAGGGAAGTTAAACCTAATGATACTAAAATAAAATAAAAATAGTAACCCTATGAAGATTTCTGACAGGCGTTAATGGAACGAAACAGGAAGGTGTCTGCAGAGCAATATTATTATTACCTAGTCCCCTTTTATCGACGTAATCCTAGTATCAACTAAATACGCTGCTGTACTTTTCAGAGGCGGTATAGTACCGAATATGATTCATTATTATCGCGGTACTATATCATTTTTTTAAATCTTCATTTGTGATGTTTTATTTATTTTTTCGTTGCTTGATTGTTGTTTGTGGACTCTGCTTCATTGATCACTGTTATCATAAACGTGTGTGTGAAATAAGAACATATTTGATTCTGCTGCGTATACCTGCAAAAGAGCTAAACAAATATCTAGCTTGATAACATTAGCCTGCTAACTGTTAACATGCGTGAAGTAAATACATAAATGGGTTGTACTTGTATAGCGCTTTTCTACCTTCAAGGTACTCAAAGCGCTTTGACACTACTTCCACATTTACCCATTCACACACACATTCACACGCTGATGGAGGGAGCTGCCATGCAAGGCGCTAACCAGCACCCATCAGGAGCACGGGTGAAGTGTCTTGCTCAAGGACACAAGGGACGTGACGAGGTTGGTACTAGGTGGGGTTTGAACCAGGGACCCTCGGGTTGCGCACGGCCACTCTTCCACTGCACCACGCCGTAATAATATTGTATTTGACTCTGATATGTATACCTGTAAAATCAGGTAAAGCCTAGCATACTAACATGTAACATGCGTATAATACCAATTATATATGACTTTGAGGCGTATACCTGCAAAATTAGCTAAATAAATCTAGCTTTATAACACTAGCATGCTAACAGTTAACATGCGTGAAGTAATAACTTACAAACCCCGTTTCCATATGAGTTGGGAAATTGTGTTGGATGTAAATATAAATGGAATACAATTATTTCCTAATCCTTTTCAACTCATATTCAGTTGAATGCACTACAAAGACGAGATATTAGATTTTCAAACTCATAAACTTTATTTTTTTTTGCAAATAACAACTTAGAATTTCATGGCTGCAACACGTGCCAAAGTAGTTAAGAAAGGACATGTTCACCACTGTGTTACATCACCTTTTCTTTTAACAACACTCAATAAACGTTTGGGAACTGAGGAAACTAATTGTTGAAGCTTTGAAAGTGAAATTCTTTCCCATTCTTGTTTTATGTCGAGCTTCGGTCGTTCAACAGTCTGGGGTCTCCGCTGTCGTATTTTACGCTTCATAATGCGCCACACATTTTTGATGGGAGACAGGTCTGGACTGTAGGCAGGCCAGGAAAGTACCTGCACTCTTTTTTTACGAAGCCACGCTGTTGTAACACGTGCTGAATGTTGCTTGGCATTGTCTTGCTGAAATAAGCAGGGGCGTCCATCTAAAAGACGGCGCTTAGGTGGCAGCATATGTTGTTCCAAAACCTGTATGTACCTTTTCAGTATTAAAGGCCGACTGAAATGAGAATTTCTTATTTAAACGGGGATAGCAGGTCCATTCTATGTGTCATAATTTTTCATTTCGCAATATTGCCATATTTTTGCTGAAAAGATTTAGTAGAGAACATCGACGATAAAGTTCGCATTTTTTGGTCGCTAATAAAAAAGCCTTGCCTGTACCGGAAGTAGCAGACAATATGCGCGTGACGTCACGGGTTGTGGCGCTCCTCACATCCTCACATTGTTTACAATCATAGCCACCAACAGTGAGAGCGATTCGGACCGAGAAAATGACAATTTCCCCATTAATTTGAGCGAGGATGAAAGATTCGTGGATGAGGATAGTGAGAGTGAAGTACTAGGGAAAAAAAAAGGCGAGGGCAGTGGGAGCGATTCAGGTGTTATTAGACACATTTACTAGGGTAATTCTGGAAAATCCCTTATCTGCTTATTGTGTTACTAGTGTTTTAGTGAGATTACAAAGTCGTACCTGAAAGTTGGAGGGGTGTGGCCACGGGTGTGGTGACCGCCAGTGTCTCCGGGGGGAGGAGGTAAGAGAGTCCGCAGCTGCAGGAGGACGCAAGCTCCTCTCATGTCTACGGTAAGAGACAACTTATTACCACAATTTTCTCACCGAAACCTGCCGGTTGACATGTGGCCGGGAACCATGTTCGCTTGACCGCTCTGTTCCATTGTAAAGCTTCACCTTTGGGAATGTAAACAAGGAAACACCGGCTGTGTTTGTGTTGCTAAAGGCAGCTGCAATACACCGCTTCCCACCTACGTCTTCCTTCTTTGACTTCTCCATTATTAATTGAACAAATTGCAAAAGATTCAGCAACACAGATGTCCAGAATACTGTGTAATTATGCGATTGAAGCAGACGACTTTTAGCCGTGATCGGTGCTGGAAGAACATGTCCGCTACAACCGGTGATGTCACACGTCATCATTCCGCGAAGTTTTCAACAGGATACATCGCAGAAAATTTTAAATTGCAATTTAGTAAACTAAACCGGCCGTATTGCCATGTGTTGCAATGTTAATATTTCATCATTGATATATAAACTATCACACTGCGTGGTCGGTAGTAGTGGGTTTCAGTAGGCCTTTAAGAGTGCCCATGCCTTGGGCACTAATGCACCCCCATACCATCACAGATGCTGGCTTTTGAACTTTGCGTCGATAACAGTCTGAATGGTTCGCTTCCCCTTTGGTCCGGATGACACAATGTTGAATATTTACAAAAACAATTTGAAATGTGGACTCGTCAGACCACAGAACACTTTTCCACTTTGCATCAGTCCATCTTAGATAATCTCGGGCCCAGAGAAGCCGACAGCGTTTCTGGATGTTGTTGATAAATAACTTTCGCTTTGCATAGTAGAGCTTTAACTTGCACTTACAGATGTAGTGACGAACTGTATTTAGTGACAGTGTTTTTTTTTAAGTGTTCTTGACCTCATGTGGTGATATCCTTTAGAGATTGATGTCGGTTTCTGATTCAGTGCCATCTGAGGGATCGAAAGTCAAGGTCATTCAATGTTGGTTTCCGGCCATGCCGCTTACGTGGAGTTATTTTTTAGATTCTCTGAAACCTTTAATGATTTTATGAACCGTAGATGTTGAAATCCCTAAATTTCTTGCAATTGCACTTTGAGAAACGTTGTTCTTAAACTGTTTGACTATTTGCTTACGCAGTTGTGGACAAAGGGGTGTACCTCGCCCCTTCCTTTCTTGTGAAAGACTGAGCATTTTTTGGGAAGCTGTTTTTAAAACCCAATCATATCACCCACCTGTTCTCAATTAGCCTGCACACCTGTGGGATGTTCAAAATAAGTGTTTGATGAGCATTCCTCAACTTTATCAGCATTTATTGCCACCTTTCCCAACTTCTTTGTCACATGATGCTGGCATCAAATTCTAAAGTTAATGATTATTTGCAAAAAAAAAAAAAAAGGTTTATCAGTTTGAACGTCTAATATGTTGTTTTTGGGGCATATTGAACTGAATATGGGTTGAAATGGTTTGCAAATCATTGTATTCAGTTTATATTTACATCCAAATCAAATTCCCAACTCATATGGAAACGGGGTATGTGACTCTGAGGTGTACACCTGTCAAATCAGTTAAAAAGCTAGCCTGCTAACAGCTAGCAGGTGTAAAGTAACAAAATATCTGACTGAGGTGAATACTTATGAAATTAGTTCAAAAATATTAACTGTTTGCATGCTACATTTTTAAACTAACACAATGGTTGACTCTGAGGCGTCCATCTGTTGTCACAAAGTGGTGGTGACGAACCCCAAGATGCAGAGATGACAGACTTGGTACATGAAAACATGTTCAAAAAAAGGCAATGAAAACACAAACCAGAAACCGGGAAACATGGACAGGATTTGGGATCCAGGAAATAGCTCACAGCATATAAAAAAAGGCAGTCCACAGCATAGAGCAAACGATACTGCAGCCCTGACTGGAGGGCAAGGCAGGTTTAAATAGTGCCTCTGATTAGTGCCCGGGCAGCAGGTGAGCGAGCGAACACTAATCAGAGGCAGGTGGACATAATAAGTAACCATGGTAACTAAAAAAAACAAGGGTGCACAAATAACAGGAACCAAAGGAGTCTTAGACAGAAAATAACTAAAAACATTATCCAGACCACAGATCATGACATCTGTAAAATTCAGCGAAAAAGATATTGTGTGTAAAATATAAAAATATTTGACTTAGCGGTGTATACCTGCAGATTTGGTTAAATTGTTAGAATGCTGTAAATTAACAAAATATTTGACTCTGAGGTGTAGACCTGCATAATTATTTGTAGAGCTAGAATGCTAATTATTAACAGGCATCAGGTGACAACATATTTGATTCTGAGGCATATACCTGCAAAATGAACTAAAAAGCTACCATGCGTCAATCAAATGCAACACTAAATGGTCCCTAGAGTGTGAATGTGAGTGTGAATGTTGTCTGTCTATCTGTGTTGGCCCTGCGATGAGGTAGCGACTTGTCCAGGGTGTACGCCGCCTTCCGCCCGATTGTAGCTGAGATAGGCGCCAGCGACCCCAAAAAGGGAATAAGCGGTAGAAAATGGATGGATGGACGGGCGTCAATTAAATTCCTCTGTGACACAGCTTCACTGTTAAGTGTGTCCGGAAGAAAAGCTCTGGCTTGCTGAGATATATTTCTAGACCCTGACTATAAAATATGGACCATCTTTTTTAGAATCTTTTTTTTTTTCCCCCTGTATTTTATTTCGGCCACTACAAGAGTTACTAGTTACTTCTAATAACTAGCGTCATTTTATATCGGCTACAATCTTTGATACATGCAGCATGTTTACATGTGCTAAGATGGGTCTACATGTCCTACAATAAACACAGAAGGTTTTTTTTTTTTGTATTTTAGTGAAGTCATTTACAAAATGTAAACATGATTGGCAATTGGCTACTGGGAATTAGTACCGTATCAATTTAAATGTGAATGGTACCCATCCTTACTTTGGAGGTCCCACTCTTATCTTATAGGTTTTGTTCCCTCTCCATTATAGGCTGCACGCCATGCGCCTGGAGGCAGCGCAATGTTGGAACACTTGCAGAGTGAGATCTCCTGTTTGCAAAGCATCCAGATAGACAACATGAAGGAGATTGCAGAGAAAGACCTCAGCATCACCAAACTGCAAGCCAGCATTTTGCTGTTGCAACAAGAGGACAACGACACCCGTGCTCAGGTGCGTAAAAAACAAAACAGGCTCCTTTGAATATGCACTAACCCAGTGGTTTTCTCAAATGGGGGTACGCGTACCCCTGGGGGTACTTGAAGGTAAGCCAAGGGGTACGTGAGATTTTTTTTTTTAATTCTAAAAATAGCAACAATTCAAAAATCCTTTATAAATATTTTTATTGAATAATACTTCAACAAAATATGAATGTAAGTTCATAAACCGTGAAAAGAAATGCAACAATGCAATATTCAGTGTTGACAGCTAGATTTTTTGTGGACATGTTCCATAAATATTGATGTTAAACATTTATTTTTTTGTGAAGAAATGTTTATAATTAAAGGTCTACTAAAATGAGATTTTCTTATTTAAACGGGGATAGCAGGTCCATTCTATGTGTCATACTTGATCATTTCGCGATATTGCCATATTTTTGCTGAAAGGATTTAGTAGAGAACATCCACGATAAAGTTCGCAACTGTCGGTGTTAAGAGAAAAGCCCTGCCTCTACCGGATGTCGCAGATGATGATGTCACAAGTGTGGGGGCTCCTCACATATTCACATTTATTAATGGGAGCCTCCAACAAAAAGTGCTATTCAGACCGAGAAAACGACAATTTCCCCATTAATTTGAGCGAGGATGAAAGATTTGTGTTTGAGGATATTGATAGCGACGGACTAGGGAAAAAAAAAAAAAAAAACGAGTTAAAAAAATAAAACGCGATTGAATTGGGACGGATTTTGTTGTTTTTAAACACATTTACTAGGATAATTCTGGGAAATCTCTTATACTTCTATTGTGTTGCTAGTGTTTTAGTGAGTTTAATAGTACCTGATAGTTGGAGGTGTGTGTCCACGGATGTGTTGACGCCAATGTCTCAGGGAAGTCGACGGCAGCTTCATGGACGGCACAAGCTCAGCTTTTCTCTTGTAAGAAGCGACTTTTTAACCATAATTTTCTAACCGAAACCTGCTGGTTGACATTTGGTCGGGATTCATGTCTGCTCGACCGCGCTCTGATCCATAGGAAAGTTTCACCTCCGGGACTTTTAAACAAGGAATCACCGTGTGTTTGTGTGGCTAAAGCTTCCCAATTCCATCTTTCTACTGTGACTCCTCCAATATTAATTAAACAAATTGCAAAAGATTCAGCAACACAGATCTCAAATATACTGTGTAATTATGCCGTTAAAGCAGACTACTTTTAGCTGTGTGTGTGTGCAGCGCTCATACTTCCTAAAAACGCGTGACGTCTTGCGTACACGTCATCATTACACAACGTTTTCAAGACGAAACTCCCTGGAAATTTAAAATTGTAATTTAGTAAACTAAAAAAGCCGTATTGGCATGTGTTGCAATGTTAATATTTCATCATTGATATATAAAATATCAGACTGCGTGGTGGGTAGTAGTGAGTTTCAGTAGGCCTTTAAGTTCATGAATCCAGATGGATCTCTATTAAAATCCCCAAAGAGGGCACTTTAAGTCGATGATTACTTCTATGTGTATAAATTTATATTTATAATTAAATCACTTGTTTATTTTTCAACAAGTTTTTTGTTATTTTTAAATTTATTTTTCCAAACAGTTCAAGAAAGACCACTACAAATGAGCAATATTTTGCACTGTTATACAATTTAGAGAATCAGAAACTGATGACATAGTGCTGTATTTTACTTTTTATCTCTTTTTTTCAACCAAAAATGCTTTGCTCTGATTAGGGGGTACTTGAATTAAAAAAAATGTTCACAGGGGGTACATCACTGAAAAAAGGTTGAGAACCACTGCACTAACCTGTACTTGAATGTCTTGTTTTCTAAAGGAGTTTGAACATTTTACTCATAGCATATGAGTCATATGGTCTTAAAAAACCATGGAATTTTTAAATACAATTTCCAGGCTATGGAAAAATTGTTTTTGGGCTCATGCTGCACTTTAGAGGGGAACTGCACTTTTTTTGTGGAAGTTTGCCTACCATTCATTGTTCCATTCCCCTTTAAAAGTCTCTCGCTGGTATTGTCCAAACAAACGACATGCAGTATGTAGTGCTGTTTAACAAAAGCCTAAACCATCATTTGTCCACTAAACTGATTTACAAAGGAGTAGAACTAAAGATTAACATGGTGGAACTGAAATAAGACAAGATGTATACAAGTGTGCCTGCCTGGTGCTTTTTGTTTCAGAAAGCCTTCTTTGCATGAAAGTTTAAAAGTACCACACCGTATATTACCAAATAGTAGCCCGGGTGTTTATTTCATAAAATCATTTTTGGAGATGGGCGTTTAAAAGAAGCAGGGGGTTCCCTGCTTCCAAGTTTGTTTTTATATTACATGTACAACTTCTGTTTCCTGCTCAATTCTTGCTAGCTTCCATGCTAAGTTCCTTTTTGTTTTCAAGCTCCCATGCTAGCTCCCTTAGTTTGTTATCCGCCCATGTGCGCGCTTTTTGTTTGTACCCTTTGTTTGATTTTGTCCTAGTATTTTAATTAAATCATGTTTACTTACAAAATGCCTGCCTCCTTCTCTGCATCTTGGGGTTCGTGACAAACGAACTCTGACAAGAAGTAATCATCAACTTAAAGTGCCCTCTTTGGGGATTGTAACAGAGATCCATCTGGATTCATCAACTTAATTCTAAACATTTCTTAAAAAAAAGAAGAAATCTTTAACATCAATATTTATGGAACATGTCCACAAAAAGCCTAGCTGTCAACACTGAATGTTGGATTCTTGTATTATTGTTCCACAGTTTATGAACTTACATTCATACTTCATTATAGTATTATTCAATAAACATATGTATAAAGGATTTATGAATTGCTGCTGTTTTTTTAGAATGTTTTTAATAAATCTCACTTGTCCCTTGGCATACCTTTACGTACCTCCAAAAGAAGACTACTGCTCCACTATATGTCATCGTGCACGCTTTTATATCACACAACCAAAGTGTATCATGTTGTGTGAGATTTGTGCAGAACAACGTCAGTGGCTGCAAGACGTACTTGTTCAACAGCCATACAGGTCACACTGAGGGTGCCGTATAAACAACTTTAACAGTGTTACAAATATGCGCCACACTGTGAACCTACACTGAACAAGAATGACAAACCCGTTTTGGGAAAATTTCCGCAACCTAACACAACTTAAACACAAGAGAACAAATACCCAGAACACCTTGCAGGGCGACAATATACAAAACCTCAAACAACGCAAGTAGGGAGGGTGGAGGTTGGAGGTAGCAGGGGTGTTTATATTGTAGCCCGGAAGAGTTAGGTCTGCATGGGATTCTGGGTAATTGTTCTGGTGTGTTTATGTTGTGTTACGATGGGGATGTTCTCCCGAAATGTTTTTGTCATTCTTGTTTGGTGTGGGTTCACAGTCTGGTACATATTTGTAACAGTGTTAAAAGTTTTTTTTACGGCCACCCTTAGTGTGACGTGTGTAGCTGTTGATCAAATATATCTTGCAATAACACACGTGCGTCTCACATACAGTGGGGCAAAAAAGTATTTAGTCAGCCACCGATTGTGCAAGTTCTCCCACTTAAAATGATGGCAGAGGTCTGTAATTTTCATCATAGGTACACTTCACCTGTGAAAGACAGAATGTGAAAAAAAATCCAGGAATTCACATTGTAGGAATTTTAAATAATTTATTTGTTAATTATGGTGGAAAATAAATATTTGGTCAACCATTGATGGAAGGAGGTTTTGGCTCAAAATCTCACGATACATGGCCCCATTCATTCTTTCCTTAACACGGATCAATCGTCCTGTCCCCTTAGCAGAAAAACAGCCCCAAAGCATGATGTTTCCACCCCCATGCTTCACAGTAGGTGTGGTGTTCTTGGGATGCAACTCAGTATTCTTCTTCCTCCAAACACGACGAGTTGAGTTTATACCAAAAAGTTCTATTTTGGTTTTATCTGACCACATGACATTCTCCCAAACCTCTGCTGTATCGTCCATGTATCCATTTTGGTATAAACTCAACTCGTCGTGTGCAAATGCAACATACAACTGGGCTTGCATGCTGTCAGTTCAGGATTTTGGGGGCGCTAAAGGCAGTGCCATTATGGCACTCCCTGAATATTGTTGATCTGGTAAAAACTGACAGGGGCTTCGAGAGAATTGGTGCCCTGAAATTCAGGGTTCTCCCGGGAAAATTGGGGGCATTTGCAAGCATGACTTATCAAGCGCTGTTCATATTAAACTTGCGGGCTGCACCAATTGTCATATCAAAGCGCGGGCCCAATAATAATGTCTCGCGGGCCGCAATTGGCCGCGGGCCGCATGTTTGAGACCCCTCCTCTAAATCAAGGTTATTTAAATCTGGCCTAGTAATGACATCATACCGGCCCCTGACTTCAGTTAAATATTTGGAAGACAAACATTTTTGCAGCAACTTCCAGTGGGGAGAGTGGCCGTGCGCAACCCGAGCATCCCTGGTTCAATTCCCACCTAGTACCAACCTCGTCACGTCTGTTGTGTCCTGAGCAAGACACTTCACCCTTGCTCCTGATGGGTGCTGGTTGGCGCCTTGCATGGCAGCTCCCTCCATCAGTGTGTGAATGTGTGTGTGAATGGGTAAATGTGGAAGTAGTGTCAAAGCGCTTTGAGTACCTTGAAGGTAGAAAAGCGCTATACAAGTACAACCCATTTATCATTTATTTATGTAAACTAAGGTGTTGCTGTAGCGTGTTTACTTTATATGCAGGAAAAAGTCATTTGTTCAACTTCTTTTGTTTTGCGAGTGGTGTTCCTCAAGGTTCCATTTTAGGTCCTCTCTTTTTCATCATATGAGCTATTCAACTGGTGGCCTGTGAGTTCAGTTAAAAAAACTTGTGAAAGACTCGCATCTTTGTAGCAGGTTCTTAATCACACATAGCGCTCCTGTTACCGACATAATAAATAGATTAAAATCAAATGTTGATTTTAGAGAATGCTGGTTCTCCAGAATATACAAAATAAGAATAATAGTGAAGGGAGAAGTCAGGCCCCCATGGTCTGTAGTTTTCTGGAAATTCCACCGCCATGCAATTCAGTTGAATATCCCTGGTCTAAATGTTGAAAAAGTGGGCTGAGAAAGCATCTACATAAGAGTTTGGAAGCGAGCATATTTACACAGTAAATAGATCTACAGCCTCTCACCACAATGGATGACAGTGTGTAAATGAGGCTGCAAATACCAACATTAATCCTCCTCAGCATTCTCATTTTAATTGACTACCAGGGTGAATATGAGTAACTCCGTCATAAACTGAGGAAAAATCATTCTAACTAATTAACACTAACACTGTTTTTTTCAATGATGCGTCGATTTAAATCAGTGGTCTCAAACTCAAATTACATGGGGGCCACTGGATGCAGAGTCTGGGTGAGGCTGGGGCGCAAGAAAGTATTTCCCCCAAAAAATATTTTTAAATGTCTTTATTTTTATTTTCAACAAAAAATAAAATCAAATTATAAATTAACAAAATGAGAATTAGGTCAAGAAATCAGTCATAAGTAATGACAATAATAATTCGATATCTCCAGTCAGCAACAATGTATGCACAGACTTACTGTGATGTTATGAGCTAAGGAATAATAGAACTACACTACCCAGCATGCAACATGTCGGGAGCTAGAATGCGGTTTTGAGCACGCTATGGAGTTTACAGTTATGGTAGCACAATTAGCCTCACGACTAATGTGTTACACGTCCGATTCGCCTAGCGACTCCGTCCGAGTATCAGTGCTGGGGTCCAGTGCGCCACAGTTTTGTATTGTCGCTCGGTCCTTCGGCGGAGTGCTTCGGAAGCTACTGGACCCGCTCGTCTCTCCGGTCCGGATTGTAACAGCGGCGCGGGGGGATAAGTGAGAGAGGGATGAAGGTCGCGTGCGGGTCTAGTGCAGTGGTCCTCAATCTTTTTGTATCCACGGACCGGTCAACGCTTAATAATTTGTCCCGTGGCCCGGGTGGGGGGAGAGGGCGGGGATCCTTTTTTTTAAATGTTTTTTTTTTTTTTTTTGTCATGAAAAAGGGAGGTTTTTGTGGTTGGTGCACTAATTGTAAGTGTATATTGTGTTTTTTCTGTTGATTTAATAAAAACAATTAAAACTATTTTTTATTTTTATTTTTTAATAAAAAAAAGTAAAAAATTATTCTGTGGCCCGGTACCCTGTTGGTTGGGGATTGCTGGTCTAGTGGAAAAGCGGCAAAACGTTTCTCTGCTTGCATCACGCAAGTGACGTCAATGTTCGGCCCTCGAGAGCCATATACCACACTGTGATTGGTAGATTCCTTCAGCTACGCACACAACGCTGTCAAGCGGCATTCATATAAAACTTGCGGGCCGCACTAACATTAAACTTTCATATCAAGGTGGGGGCCGCAAAATAACATCTCGCGGGCCGTAATTGGCCCGTGGGCCGCGGGTCTGAGACCCCTGATTTAAATAGTTTAAACTTGTGTAGATGAAAGGTCGATGACATTTGGTCAGTAGTGATATATAAAGACCACATGTAAAAACGCAGTAGATTAAAAAAAAAAAACCCAGCAAAACACTTTACCTTAATTCAGACCTCAGACACTCCTCACCCTCCCTTCCTTCCATCCCGCCATCTCGCCACAACCGCTTCAAATTAATCTGCAAAATATTGATTTGAGGAGCACGGGAGTGGGGGCAGAGGAGGTAGAGAGGGTGCGCGCGATTGCGGCCGCATATTAATAAGAACGGCCCGCTCTTCATCTCTCCTCTATACTTTAAGATCCTCATATCTTCATAATTGATTAATGTTCCTTTGTGAAGTGGGAATGAATAATACATTAGTGGGCCTGCTGCACCCTCAGGCTGATGAGAAAATGTTTAATTTCAGTAAATGTAACGCTCCCTCTCCCTCTCTCGCTCTGTCTCGCTTTCATTTCCCCCCTCTCTGCTTATTTGTGAGTTTGTTTGTAAGCTGAACACTGGAGGAGTGTTGTTGATTTGCTTCTTTCCCCCCCTCACCCCCTCCTCGCTCCCGCCTTCAAGGGTATGTTAAGCTTCAGAAACAAAAGACGGCAAAAAAAAAAAAAAAGTAAAGAAATTACCCCTTGGATATTTTTTTGCACACGTTGCATCAGAACGCGTCATTAATTTCTGCGGCATCAGGCGGCGGCAATCAGCGGAAGCAACCTGACGCTAACCTCTTTAACAGCTTGGATGGGGTGACACCGCGGCTGGCTGCTAATTACGCTAAACAGACGGCTAATGACGGTGACGCGTGTTGGATTGGCTCGGCCCGGCGGGGGCGCCTGGCACCTGATGGCGAGCATCTGTGTACGTTGAATAGATCAACGATGAAGCGAACACAAAAAGACACCCACAGGTCCCACTTCATGCCTACTTAACATCGCCTCATTTTCATTTGAACGGGCGCCAGCGATGAAGGGGGAGCATGCGAGGCTTCATCTACGCGCGCTAATTGAATAAACAATACTTATCTCTTAACAAAGATCCTAATTAGTTATGCTAATGAGCCCAGATAAGCCAATTAACCTCATGAAGTGTTTTTATGTCTATGCCTGAGAGCATATCACAGACACTTAAGAAAACACATTTCCCTAATTAGCGCTCATTGACATAGACAAGCGTTTATGTTTTTTTCATGCTTTTATTGTTCTGCGTCTGAATGCACCGTAATAGGCTTTCCACATTAAAATAAGTCATACATGCGAGGCTGCGCGCGCACAGGGGCCACCGTTTGCTTGGCGCGGATCACTCTTTGTGAGTAGGGCTCCGTTTTCCGTGAAGGATCGCTTGAAATTAATGACAGGGCTTCATTTTAAATTTTCATGCAAATATATTCTGAACTGCTACCTTCACACATATGTGTTTAAATACAAAATAATTACTATTTCAGAAATCAGACTAATTTAGTGCATGGAAACATCCATCCATCCATCCATTTTGTCCCTTTCGGGGTCGCGGGGGGTTGCTGGAGCCTATCTTAGCTGCGTTTCAGCCGAAAGGCAGGGTTCACCCTGGACAAGTCGCCACCTCATCACAAGGCCAACACAGATAGACAGACAACATTCACACTCACATTCACACACTAAGGACCATTTAGTGTTGCCAATCAACCTATCCCCAGGTGCATGTTTTTTGGCAGCGGGAGGAAGCCGGAGTACTCGGAGGGAACCCACGCAGTCACAGGGAGAACATGCAAATTCCACACAGAAAGATCCTGAGCCCGGGATTGAACTCAGGACCTTCGTATTGTGAGGCAGACGCACTAACCTCTCTGTCACCGTGCTGCCTGCATGAAAACATAGTGACTGGAAAGTTAAGTTAAGTTAAAGTACCAATTATTGTCACACACACACTAGGTGTGGTGAATTTATTCTTTACATTAGACCCATCACCCTTGATCACCCCCTGGTAGGTGAGGGGAGCAGTGAGCGGCAGTGGTGGCCGCACCCGGGAATAATTTTTGGTGATTTAACCCCAAATTCCAACCCTTGATGCTGAGTGTCAAGCAGGGAGGTAAAAATCACCCCCTGGGAGGTGAGGGGAGCAGTGACCGGCAGTGGTGGCCGCGCCCGGGAATCATTTTTGGTGATTTAACCCCCAATTCCAACCCTTGATGCAGAGTGTCAAGCATCTAACATATAGTCTTTGGTCTTTGGTACTCCACGACCTACCGATCTCAGGGCGGACACTCTAACCACATGGCTACTGAGCTGGTTCCAGTCGTGCTTCAAGTGGTTCTGTGACAAAGCTCTTAACTCAAAACACTTGTATCTCAAATCAATATCTCCTCTTGACTTGAAATATCTCATTTTACAGACAATAGAACACAGCGGTATATAGGCCGCACCCACTGAATTTGAAGTGAAGTGAAGTGTGAAGTGAATTATATTTATATAGCGCTTTTCTCTAGTGACTCAAAGCGCTTTACATAGTGAAACCCAATATCTAAGTTACATTTAAACCAGTGTGGGTGGCACTGGGAGCAGGTGGGTAAAGTGTCTTGCCCAAGGACACAACGGCAGTGACTAGGATGGCGGAAGCGGGAATCAAACCTGCAACCCTCAAGTTGCTGGCACGGCCGCTCTACCAACCGAGCTATGCCGCCCCAATTTAAGAAGAAAAAATATTTTTCAAATGTTAGCCGCATTTAAATACAATGTGAAATAAGTTATTTACACAGAAATACCTTGTAAATATTTATCTACATACCTTAATTGTTTCCAAACGGTGCCTGTAACATGGCAGAAAAACGGGTGATCAAACAAAACAGAAGATATCGTCATGGACTCACCAGCTGCAGAAGCTAGCTCTCCAATCAGCTAAACAGACTCAATAACTCCTCTGTGACATGTTGGTGGATTTACTGAGGAATTTACGGAACTGAAACAATACAGAAGTTTTGGCATTTTAAGTTAATAACACTAACACACACACTTGTATACGTTTTAGCATATAAGGTCATGCTAACAATGTTAGCATGTAAACATTTGCATGGAAACACTTCTATCAAACATGTTATGGTTTCGTAAGTATTAGGGCTGTGGATCTTTGGGTGTCCCATGATTCAATTCATTATCGATTATGGGGTCACAGTTCGATAATATATCGATTTTTACGATTCGATTCGATTCTCGATTCAAAAACGATATTTTTCCGGTTCAAAACGATTCTGTATTCATTCAATACATAGGATTTCAGCAGGATCTACCCCAGTCTGCTGACATGCTAGCAGAGTAGTAAATTTAAAAAAAAAAACTTTTATAATTGTGAAGGACAATCAACTGATTGCAATCATGTAAAAAAAATTTTAACTATTAAACAAACCAAAATATGACTTATTTTATCTTTGTGAAAACATTGGACACAGTGTGTTGTCAAGCTTATGCGATGCGATGCAAGTGTAAGCCACTGTGACACTATTGTCCTTTTTTTAATTTTTATAAATGTCTAATGATAATGTCAATGAGGGATTTTTAATCACTGCTATGCTGAAATTGTAACTAACATTGATACTGTTGTTGATAATGTTCATTTTTGTTTCACTACTTTTGGTTTGTTCTGTGTCGTGTTTGTGTCTCCTCTCAATGGCTCTGTTTATTGCAGTTCTGAGTGTTGCTGGGTCAAGTTTGGTTTTGGAATTGGATTGCATTGTTATGGTATTGCTGTGTAGTGGTTTGTTGGATTGATAAAAAAATAATAAAATAAAATAAACATTTTTTTTTTTAAATAATCCATTTTTTTTAAAATGAGAATCGATTGTGAATTGCACAACATATTCGATTCGATTCCTATTCGAATCGATTTTTCTCCACACCCCTAGTAAGTATGACATGTTTTAATTGTTTTGTAAAACCTAAAACCTTCTTTGGAGTGATGAATGAAGAAACTGTATGAGTAGAAATACTATGAATGACTATTAGACGGAATAGCACTAGTACTTCCGGTTTAAGGCACTACACAGAAGAAAATACAACCGCAGCACCTGCAGTGAGCGAACTCGTCCAAAAGATGGCATCGTAGCACAAACAATGACACACCTTTTCAATGTCTGTTGGTGTTTTATAAAAACTATTTGTTGCGTACAAAACATTATAGCTATTAGGAAAAAACAATTCCACAAATTAGCCGCACCAGTTTATAAACTGCAGAGTTCAGAGCATAGGAAAAAAAGTAGCAGAGTATAATCCGGAAATATGGTAAATCAGTTTATTGGTGCTTGACTCTCCTAAAATAGCATCATTTTAACATTTAACATGCCTTTTAAAAGGAAAAAACATTTTTGGATGATAAATATTGTATAAAAACAGAAAAATAAAATGTCTTACAAACATCTACACATTTTTTGGGCATTAATGTAATAATGATGTACAGCATTTTCAAGCGAACTTTTTCGATATATCCTTTCAGTTGCTTCTCCATCAAACACACCATCCACAGCTTCTCCCTATTTTCATGGATACATGTCTGCCATTCGATATTATTTTATTAACATTCTTAGCTGGCATTAGACACATTTTTCTTCAATAAGGTGCATTTAAAGTGGAACTGCACTTTTTGGGGGAATTTTTGGTCACAATCATTATGAAAGACATGACGATGGAAGTTTTTTTTTCTTTTTTTTTGCGTCCAAATTCTTAAAAAAAGGGCATTTTCCCTTTAAGTGAAATGCTTCGCTAAGTTGGTGATACGATCGGTCATGTTATTGATGATTTCTCTCTTCATTAGTTCAATAAATATCATCCACTTCTTCTCATCACTGTCACACATTTCCCTTCTTCTCATGGTTGGAAAACAAAAGTATGTCAATACCTAGGTATAGCCAGATGTTTTGGGCTGATATTACAGGGTTCACTGTGACATTTGCTACGCCAACTAATGGCGGGGATCCTTGTGACCTGAATGTTCTGCTTGTAACGTAAAGCAAAAATAATTAGTTATTACCTCAAAACACTCTTAAGTTGAAGAATCAGTGTAATGGCAAATGTTTACAGTGGCATGCTGGTTTTGGAAGGCAATTACACAAGGATTTCATATTTTGTTTTATTTATGTTAAATTTGAACAAAAAAGAACAATATAGATCCAATCAAATCAAATCAACTTCATTTATAAAGCACATTTAAAATTTACCACAGGGGTAGCCAAAGTGCTGTACAATGGGCAGGTTAAAAGATAATACGAGGACCGAGCAAACAACACAACACAAACAGAACATGATGAAAAATAAATAAATAAAACATAAAAACAGGTTCACAGCAGCTGTATAATGGGGCGCCATTGCAGGATGGATATAACTTGGTGTTAAAAGCCAAGGAATAAAAGTATAATTTTAAGAGAGATTTATAAACAGGAAGAGAGGAGGCTTGTCTAACACTCAGAGGTAGGTCGTACAGTCAGAGTACAATTTTATCTGAATTTGTTTATGCATCAATTTTTATTTCATTTTGATTAAAATAATAAAGAAATTGTTTCAAATAAATAAATTGTTAACATTTCTTGTACTAGGGTTGGGGGTCCTTCAAATAAAATTCTGCCCCGGGCCTCCATTTCCTCCATTTCTGTCTGCTTCCTGCCAGTCCTTGCAGCCCCTTCCACGCGGATGTGTATATTTTAACACGTTTTATGGTAGATTAAGCCGAGTGTGTATTTGTTCTGAGCACGTCTGCCAGTTCCATTAGTTTATGTCCTTGGAAGTCCAATTTGGCCTCAAGTTCTCTCCGTTTATTTAAAACCTTCAGTCTGCGCTCCCCTCCTAATAGTAAGCCGTGTTTCCTCTCGTTTAGCTTCGCTACTCATTATGTGGGCCATGTGGAGGAGACGGTGTTTAGAGAGAGTTTTGGAGAAGGGCAGAGTAGTGCAAGGCGGGGACGACGGCTGCAGGGAAAATGACTGAAGGCGAGAAAGGTAAATTGTCTTTGAACCTGACCATGGCTTCTTGTGTGTCTAAAACCAATAGCAGAGGAGGGTGTGAGGGAGACCTTAGACAAGACTGTCTTTGTTACGCCATTTAGAGATATACGGAACAGTTGTGTGGTGTCTCTAATCTCCCAATTTGAGACCCACTTCTCAAACAGTTAAGGTGTTTTAATTGACATTATCTGTCACGAGAACCTTCACATCTCACTCCTAAAAGACTCATAGCCTCCGGATGACCATGTATTTTTTAATCCTGAAAATGGACCCTACAGTTATTTCCCATAATATCAATTAAATGTTGGGTAATCGGTAGATAACTCACTGTATTTGGAATGCTTCCTTTCCATAGCCAGACTGGATATGCCGTCCCCTCTTGGAGTGACGTCATTACAGAAGTGGAGCCCATTTCCCCACATAGACAGTCTAAATCAGGGGTGTCAAACACATTTTTAAGCGGCTAAGCCTGTGACTTTCGATCCCTCAGGCAGTATTGAAACCACTATCAGTAACTATAGTTTGTTGCTACATCTGTAAGTGCAAGTTAAAACTCTACTATGCAAAACCAAAGCAATTTATCAACACCACCCAGAAAGGTCACCGGCTTTGCTGGGCCCAAGCTCATCTAAGATGGACTGATGCATAGTGGAAAAGGGTTTTCTGGTCTGACGAGTCCACATTTCAAATTGTTTTGGAAACTGTGAACGTCGTGTCCTCCGTGACCAAAGAGAAAAAGAACCATCTGGATTGTTCTAGTCGCAAAGTTCAAAAGCCAGCATCTGTGATGGTATGGGGGTGTGTTATGGGTAACTTACATATACATGAAGGCACCATTAATGTTGAAAGGTACATACAGGTTTTGGAACAACATATGTTGCCATCCAACGTTTGTTCTATTTTGGTTTCATCTGACCACATGACATTCTCCCAATCCTCTGCTGTATCATCCATGTATCCATTTTGGTATAAACTCAACTCGTCGTGAATACTGAGTTGCATCCCAAGAACACCACACCTACTGTGAAGCATGGGGGTGGAAACATCATGCTTTGGGACTGTTTTTCTGCTAAGGGGACATGACGATAGATCCGTGTTAAGGAAATAATGAATGGAGCCATGTATCGTGAGATTTTGAGCCAAAACCTCCTTCCATCAGTGAGAGCTTTGAATGGTTGACCAAATACTTATTTTCCACCATAATTTACAAATAAATTCTTTAAAATTCCTACAATGTGAATTCCTGGATTTTTTTTCACATTGTGTCTCTCACAGTTGAAGTGTACCTATGATGAAAATTACAGACCTCTGTCATCATTTTAAGTGGGAGAACTTGCTCGATCGGTGGCTGACTAAATACTTTTTTGCCCCACTGTGTATATATTAAACAGGTAGATCCCTTTGACAGAAAAAGTGCGCGAGAAGGTCCTGTGCAAAAAGCTTACATTGTTGTGTGGAGGAGCCCTAACTATGGCTGATTCCCCATGCAGGATGCTAATATCAGCTCATGTTCACATCAGCTGAGTCATCTCCTCCGTGTCCTTGGCTTATTAACTGATTTAAGGCTGATTAGATCAGTCTTGCACAGGCATGCACCAAATTTGAATATCAAAATGGAATTGCTCGACCAGTGAAAACCGGATTAATTCAGAATGTTTGCATCAAGGTGTAGGTAAAACATGATGACCGTGCACATTTTTAATGCACCTTGCAGCGTTTTAAGCCATTTATGACATTAACTAATGCTCGTATTATGCAAACACACGTTTGCAAGTCAAAGCCACTTACGTCGGGAGTACTTGATGGCGCCTTTCTCCTCCTTTGCCTTGATTTGACTTCATGAGATCATCAGCATTGCTATTGATTTTGCACTCTATATGATGAGCTGATATGCGTACGGCATCTCCATAATAACATGCCACGATTCTAAAATGATGATGTTGCTGCGCCAGAGTGCTGCGCGTGCCATATGCTTTTAATTCAGGCAGACATACCTCAAATGTGTTTAAGTTCAGCAGTTTTTCTAGTCAGTGTTCACCTTAGAGGCAGCCCCCTACTGGTCGGAATCTGTCAGTAAATAGGCAAACTTCCGAAAAGTAATACAGGAGAAATGACGACTTTGAAAGACGGCGTTATCTTCAGTCATCTTAGAACATACACTATATTGCCACAAATATTTGGCCACATATCCAAATGATCACAATCAGGTATCCTAATCACTTGGCCCGGCCACAGGTGTATAAAATCCAGCACTTAGGCATGGAGACTGTTTCTACAAACATTTGTGAAAGAATGGGCTGCTCTCTGTCATTTCCAGCGTACAACTGTCATAGGATTACACCTGTGCAACAATTCCAGTCGTGAAATGACCTCGCTCCTAAATATTCCAAAGTCAACTGTCGGCTTTATTATAAGAAAATGGAAGAGTTTGGGAACAACAGCAATTCAGCCACAAAGTGGAAGGCCACGTAAACTGACACAGAAGGATCAGTGGATGCTGAAGCGCATAGTGAAAAGACTTTCTGCACGGTCAGTTGCTACAGAGCTCCGAACTTCATCTGACCTTCCAATTAGCCCACATACTGTATGCAGAGAGCTTCATGAAATTGGTTTCAATGGCCGAGCAGCTGTATCTAAGCCGTACATCACCAAGTCCAATGCAAAGCGTGGGATGCAGTGGTGTAAAGCACGTCGCCACTGGACTCTAGAGCAGTGGAGACGCCTTCTCTGGAGTGATGAATCACGCTTTTCCATCTGGCAATCTGATGGACCAGTCTGAGTTTGGAGGTTGCCAGGAGAACGCTGCATTTCGGACTGCATTGTGCCGAGTGGGACATTTGGTGGAGGAGGAATTATTTGGTGTGGGGTTTGTGACAGTTTGATCCAACCACTGCCACCATATGTCACACCCCGCCTCGGGTGAAGGTAATGTAACCTTTGCATACCGGACTTTAAATCAAAGATGGCAAGGCATGCAGTGGTAACAGTTTACAAACATTTATTTAAAATCCCAAAAAGTGTC
The DNA here is from genome assembly GCF_033978795.1 of Nerophis ophidion. Classification (NCBI taxonomy): domain Eukaryota; kingdom Metazoa; phylum Chordata; class Actinopteri; order Syngnathiformes; family Syngnathidae; genus Nerophis; species Nerophis ophidion. Next base: position 29,065,705 of record NC_084625.1, on the reverse strand, counting down.
AAGAGGTGAAAAAACAGGAAAACAAAGCACCAACAATCTCAGTAGTTGTTTGATGTATGACGACTGAAACTCTTGACACTTTTTGGGATTTTAAATAAATGTTTGTAAACTGTTACCACTGCGTGCCTTGCCATCCTTGATTTAAAGTCCGGTTTGCAAAGTTTACATTACCTTCACCTGAGGCGGGGTGTGACAGGGTTGTTTTTCAAGACTTAGGCTTGGCCCCTTAGTTGCAATGAAAGGAACTTTGACTGCTGCAGGATACCAAAACATTTTACACAAGTGAAGATTTGGTTAGAAGAGGAAGGGGCCAGTGCACAAAGCAAGGTCCATGAAGACATGAATAACAGAGTCTGGTCTGGATGAACTTGACAGGCCTGCACAGAGTCCTGACCTGAACCCGATAGAAATACTTTGGGATGAATTAGTACGGAGACTGAGAGCCAGGCCTTCTCCACCAACATCAGTGTGGGACCTCACCAATTTGCTTTTGGAAGAATGGTGGCAAATTCCTATAAACACACACTGCAACATTGTGGACAGCCTTCCCAGAAGAGTTGAAGCTGTAGTAGCTGCAAAATGTGGATCAACATCATATTGAACCCTTTTGGTTAGGAATGGGATTGCACTTCATGTTCATATGTGAGTCAAGGCAGGTGGCCAAATACTTTTCTGCAATTTGGTGCATAACATTTTGACAACCGGTAAAACAACACACATGTCAAACATGCATACTTTCATGTGTGCACCTGTAAAGAGTGTTTATGCCTCTCGGTGTGGGACAGCTTCCTCTCATCATGTTAATTCCTCTCTTCTTCGTGTTGTCATGTCTTCCACCAGCAGACTCTGCACACCGGGGGAAGACGAAGACATATTGGTGTTAATGAAAAGCCCTCCTAAACTCTCCTCCTCGCATGAATGTTTAAACATGCTTGTCATAACATTCATTCGCTCATACATGACAGCTAGCATCTGCAGCTGCTTGCTCGCCCCTCAATATTTTATCACACCATCCCTCCATGGCCCCCCTCCGTACACAATAGTGTTGAATTATTTGGACTAAAAACAGACCTACCGGCAGTATGGCCATGCATAATGGATTCATCACCGTCTCGGATCTCATAATAGAACAATTAGAAAGTCATAATTAGAAACAAGTGAATGACACACCATCAGTTCCCATTTAATACTAACAACACATACTGTATAGCAGTGGTGTGCCGTCAGGGCCAGCAAGGCCTTCTCTGCTGGCTTAACAACCAGAAATCATGATTATAATTAAAGATAACATATTTTTTTTATTTACTTTCCCTAAATATCTAAAAGTATTCATATTTTCTTCATGTCATATTATGCTCCTTCTGTTGCTTTTAGTTTTAGTTTGTATCCAATCAGAATTCAGCTAGCTTGTGTTGCCATGCTGTACAAAAGCTACCAGGGGCTTTCAGAATCAACAATGCAGTCGTCTGTGCACTGTAAGTGAACAGGGACATACAGTTGATAGACAGTTGCGATAGCCAATCAGATCACGAGTTGTTGTCATTAAGGCCTTCTAGCTGGCCTAAGGTTGACATTCACACGTCTTGTTTTTGGATACTCATCGGGACCGTTTGCGGATGAATTTAAGAACACATACAGTTGATAGACTGTTGCGATCACAAGTTGTTGACAGTAACTGTTCTGGTACGACTTAAAGTTTTAAACTCTTGTTATAGTGTGTCATGCTTGTCATTTAATTAACATTGTGTGGTCCCGGGTGTGTGAATGTGAGTGTGAATGTTGTCTGTCTATCTGTGTTGGCCCTGTGTCCAAAGCCACTGGTGGATAATGCGCGCCCCGTTCTGTGATGTGGGAGCACAATCCACCTTTCACGTTATGTCACGTGGGGCCACTCTCCACTAAGCAGGGTTAGGCAGCCAAGCTGCGTGCATAACTTTTGTTTAAAGAAAAAGGTATAAAAAAAAAAGATTTCTATACAACACAAAATCAGGAGTCACACGATCGGTATTTTATGGACCTCAACAACCGCGTTATATCAAACTTTGTTTTATGTATGGGTCGCATGGTGATTTGCGTGTCGTTTTTCCAAGATGCAGCAGGAACTCCGGAGGCAAGGTGCAGGTAAGACAGTGATTTATTGTCCATAAATCAGTCAACGTACCAACAAAAACAAAACAAAGCAAGCGTGCTGAGAGCACTGGGAGCTAAGGCGAAACAGCACAGGAATCAAAAGCTTGGGTGACAAACGTAATGTTGCACGAAGCAAACAAGACAGCCAGACAGTGTGGGATGAAAAACACAAATTAGTGCCTGGGAGCAGGTGAGCGTCCCGAACACTAATCAGAGGGAGGTGAAAATAATCAGCACCCATGACAACCAAGAAACACAAACCCAGGGGTGCCCAAACCGAACTAAGGGAGTCTTAAACTAAAACAAAACATGATCCGGGGAACGAATCATAACAGTTTGAGTGTATACCTGTCAAATGAGCAAAAAAAAAAATGGCATACTAACATGCTAAAAGTTAACATGTTAGCACATGTGAAATAACCAAATATTTGACAAAGAGGCGTTTGCCCGTAAAATGAGCTAAACATGTTTGTATGCTAACATTTTAACAGTTAGCACGCACAAAGTCACAGGGTCTGTGTATACAGTAATTACTTTTTTAATCGGATTAATCAGATTTAGAAATTTGGATTACTGATGAATAATCATGTATAATTAAAATTAGTTTAAGGAAAGACCTCAATATTTGTACACATATGCTATTTTAATGTCAGAATGTCAACCTAGGAATGAATTTAAGGTTTTTATTTGAATGCATGTCATTTATTTGCACAAAAATTGCTCACAGTTTTAACTTAAGTTCTTTCAGGCTGAATTTTGCAGAGACATTTTCCAGTGAGCTCAACAGTCCGAGTCTCCTCACACATTTTGCAGTTCCCTTTTGAGGTAAAAGAGCTTGTGTGCTCAAAATAAATTGCTTGAATAATATAAGTGTGTACTTGATTAATGCGATAGCTCAAGTGGTTAATTAGAAACAAATTAACTTGTTAATATTGACAGCCCTATTAAAAAGATGTTAAAGGTTAGCATGTGTTCAGTAACTAAAAATGATTCTTTAGCTGTATCTCACACGGTAGGAAATGGATGGATGGCTAGAGGGTGTATTCCTGCAAAATGAGCAAAAATATTTGACTCTGACATGTATAGCTGCAAAGTTAGCTAAAAAGCTAATATTCCAACCGTTCAAATGTTTTAAGTAACGACATGTATGACTCTTTAGTAAGTCTTTTCAAAATGAGCAAACAAGCTATCATATTTACATGCATCGTGTAACAGAAGAATATAATAGAATAAAATGGACTTTATTGTCATTATATTTGCATATAACGAGATTGAGGACTCCAACTTAAGGTGCGGTATTCGGAACAAATATGGGGTAAAAAAAAATAACACAAGAGGTAATAAAGAAAAAAAATAAGAATTGAAATAAAAAGACTACAATCCAAAAAACAATAATAAGCAATCCTGTACAATATACAAAACACTATAGAAATACAAAATACTGTACAATATACAGAACAAGACAAGAGTACCGGAGTAATAAATAACAATCACTCGAAGGGTAGTATTGCACAATAGGGTATTAGGGCAGGATATTGTATTGGGGTGAATCGTTTATTATAAGTTAGACTTCAACATGGTGACAGCTGTGGGAAAGAAGCTGTCTCTGAGCCTTTTTGTTCTAGCTCTGATGCACCTGTAGCGCCTGCCTGATGGTAGCAGGTGGAACAGGTGGAAGCCAGGGTGTGTGCTGTCCTTGGTGAATATTTAATATTTAATTTTAATTCTGAAGTGTATACATGCAAAATTAGCTATAAAAGGCTAGCATGCTAACAGCTGACATGCACGGAGTTACAAAATATTCACCTGCAAAATTAGCTGATAAGAATATGCTGCAGTCCTGGGTTCAAATCCAGGCTCGGGATCTTTCTGTGTGGAGTTTGCATGTTCTCCCCGTGAATGCGTGGGTTTCCCCCAGGTACTCCGGCTTCCTCCCACTTCCAAACACATGCACCTGGGGATAGGTTGATTGGCAACACTAAATTGGCCCTAGTGTGTGAATGTGAGTGTGAATGTTGTCTGTCTATCTGTGTTGGCCCTGCGGTGAGATGGCGACTTGTCCAGGGTGTACCCCGCCTTCCGCCCGATTGTAGCTGAGATAGGCGCCAGCGCCCCCCGCGCCCCCAACAGGGAATAAGCGGTAGAAATGGATGGATAATATGCTAACAGGCCCTGCGATGAGGTGGCAATTTGTCTAGGGTGTACTCCGCCTTCCGCCTGATTGTAGCTGAGATAGGCGGTAGAAAATAGATGGATGGATGGATAATATGCTAACAGTCCACATGCTTTAAGTCCCAAAATACTTGATTTTGAGGTGTAGAGCTGCAAAATTATTTGGCATGGGTCAAGTACCAAAATATTTGACCCTGAGGTGTAAACCTGCACAATTACCTAAGATGTTGGCACGCTAACAGTGAGCTTTCATGTTGACTGTGAGGTCTATGCCAGCAAACAATATTTGAACATAGAAAATTATGACTGTCCTGAATAGGTGGAATGTTTTTATGGTGGGAAGGTTGACATGCGATGAGGTGGCGACTTGTCCAGGGTGTACCCCGCCTAACGCCCGATTGTAGCTGAGATAGGCGCCAGCGCCCCCCGCGACCCCAAAAGGGAATAAGCGGTAGAAAATGGATGGAAGGTTGACATGTTAGAGAAGTAGGTGAAAGAAAATGGGCTAAAACAGTGGTATTGAAAAGTTGGAATTAGGGTACAATTAAAGGGAGCATTTTTGGGACTTTGAAACTTTTTGGTTTGCGTGTGCAGGATGAGTGGAATGTGTTGACGGTGGAATGTTTTGAATGTGTTGGGAAATGTGGCCTTTTAAAAATTGTCCATCAAATTCCAATGTGTAAAAATGTCCCTGGAAATGTGGGACTTTTGGGGAAGAAAATGGTAGCGCGCATGTCAAATATGGTTTGAATGGGATGAAAAGTGTGGGAGAAGAACGCTGTGCAACGTGAACTTTTTAGAATTAAATATTTTTGGGGAGAATTATAAATGAGTAAATGCATGTTTACACGGTGGAATGATTGCACAGTTAAATCGTGTATTCATAATGCATATTTGCCAACCCTCCCGGAATTTCCGGGAGACTCACAAAATTCAGCGCCTCTCCCGATAACCTCCTGGAAATTTTTTTCTTACGGAAATCTCCCAAAATTCACGCCCCCTCCAGCTCCATGCGGGCATGAGTGGGGACAGCCTGTTTTCACGTCCGCTTTCCTGTTATATAAACAGCTTGCCTGCCCAATCACGTTACACCATCTACGGATTTTTTATAAAAAACTGCACACACAATGAGACGAAGCAGAAGAACGAGGAAGTTACAGCCATAGCGACGCAGTCTGTAACAGAGTGATTCTATGTTGTCTGTTGCCATCTCTTGGTGAATGTTGGCTATAGCGTTATTGGGTTTCTTTTTGATTGACCAACAATTTATGTGGTGTTGGGCACCTGACGGCAGGTGACTCGCCAGTACGGCACGCAAATGGCAGAACAAAGGTTACTCAAATAGTGAAAGGTAAGTGTTGTTTATTTTTTTTTAAATAACCAGCAAGCACAGTACAGTTAGTAGAACAACTGTGTTTTTATTACTGTGTATTTGATAGGTGCCGTTTGAAATTCAACTAATTCTTTTATTTATACATATAATAAAATAAATATATATAGCTAGAATTCATTGAAAGTCAAGTATTTCATACATCTATACATACAGATATATATATATATATATATATATATATATATGTATATGTATATATACAGTATATATATATATATATATATATATATTTATATATATATATATATATATATATATATATATATATATATATATATATATATATGTATATATATATATATATATATATATATCCGCCTGATTGTAGCTGAGATAGGCGCCAGCGCGCCCCACGACCCCGAAAGGGAATAAGCGGTAGAAAATGGATGGATGGATGGATGGATGGATATATACATGAAATACTCGAGTTGGTGAGCTTTTTTTTCCTTTGGCCTCAGTCTGCACCCCCACTCCAGGGCCTAGGCTAAGACCGATTTTTTTTATTTTATTTTAATCTTCTATTTTTTTCTCCCCCCCCCCCTTGTTTACCTGTATGTCATCTTTTTTGTAAGGGGCGCTGGAAGCCGGCAGACCCGTCAACGATCCTGTTCTGTCTCCCTGTAATGTTTGTCTGATCTGGAATGGGATTGTGCTGAAAATTGTAATTTTCCTGAAGGAACTCTCCTGACGGAATAAATAAAGAACTATCTATCTATCTATCTATCTATACTCGTCCTCTCTTAACCACCGCCCCCGCCCAAACCACACCCCCAACCACGCCTCTTCCCCACCCCCGACCACGCCGCCCACCCCCCACATCCCGAAATTGGAGGTCTCAAGTTTGGCAAGTATGACAATGTTAGTCAATGGGATGTTTTGTGTCCCATGATACTAAACTTTTACGAGGCTTAGAATATGACACAGTAAAAAGTACAATTTGATTTGACCATGAATCTTCCCTATACTCAGGCCCGATGTTAACACAGCACCGTAGCCGTTTAACCTTTTAATGTGGATAACTCCTTTTATATCACATAAAGTAAAAACATGGCATTTTTGCCATTTTTATTTAGGGATGATATTGACTGAAGTTGAGATTTGACCAAAAATATTAAAAAAATATGTTATTTATTTTATATACACTCTTAACACCTTGTCAACTTTTTTGTCCTGACATTCTTTAACTGGGCTAAAAATAATTATTCAGTGTAGGGTAGTCCGGTATACTGGTATAAGTATAGTACTGCAATACTAATGAATCATATTCGGTACTATGCCACATCTGAAAAGTACTGGTCCACCGCGCTCCCTGTCGTTGTCACGTCGTGTCATTGCTGGTTTTACGAGCATGTTCAGCAGCGCACAATCACTGAATACTTACAAGCAGACACAGTGTGTGGACAGAAAAGTGAGAACCGACACATGATGGCTTAAAAACTGAAGATAAAAATGAAGTTATAACACTGAAACGCCCTCAGGGAGAGTTGCTTTAAGACATGGCTAGCTATTTAGCAGCTAACGTCCATCCACCGTCGGCAGTGTTTTAGCAACTTCTAAATCACTAAACCTGGTCTCCATGGCGAAAAATAAAGTATGTTTCTTACAAGTATCATCCCTGCAGGACGAGGAATAGCTAAACATGCTTCACTACACACCGTAGCTCACCGGCGTCATAATGTAAACAAACGGCATCTGTGGATCGACACCTAACATCCACTGTAATGATACCAAGTACAGGAGCGTATCTAGTCAATACTACTATGATTACATCCATATTTTTTGGCATCACATATTATTTCGTTTTTTTTCTAAATGTATATTATGAAAACTCAGAAAATATGTCCCTGGACACATGAGGACTTTGAATATGACCAATGTATGATCCTGTAACGACTTGGTATCACATTGATACCCAAATTTATGGTATAATCCAAAACTAAAGTAAATCATCCAAACAATAGATGAATGGGTAATTATTACATTTTAACAGAAGTGTAGATAGAACATGTTAAAAGAGAAAGCATGCAGATATTAACAGTAAATGAACTAGTGGATTAACGAGGATGGCGTGGCGCAGTTGGGAGAGTGGCTGTGCCAGCAACCTGAGGGTTCCTGGTCCAATCTCCACCTTCTAACATCCTCGTCACGTTTGTTGTGTCCTTGAGCAAGACACTTCAACCTTGCTCCTGATGGGTCTTGGTTATCGCCTTGTGAATGTGAAAATAGTGTCAAAGCGCTTTGAGTTCCTTAAAGGCCTACTAAAACCCACTACTACCGACCACGCAGTCTGATAGTTTATATATCAATGATGAAATATTAACATTGCAACACATGCCAATATGGCCGGTTTAGTTTACTAAATTACAATTTTAAATTTCCCGCAGCGTTTTCTTGTTGAAAACATCGCGGCATGATGACGCAATGATTACGTGTGTTTGTGATGTTATTGGTTGGAGGGGACGTACTAGCTCAGCACCAGTTACGGCTAAAAGTCGTCTCTTTTCATCGCATAATTACACAGTAATTTCGACATCTGTGTTGCTGAATCTTTTGCAATTTGTTCAATTAATAATGGAGACTATAAAGAACAATGCTGTTGATGGAAAGTGGTGGATTGCAGCTGCCTTTTGCAAACGAAACACAGCCGGTGTTTCTTTGTTGTGAAGCTTTAACACAGAGCGGTCAAGCGAACATGTTTCTCTACGTCAACAGGCATGTTTTTGGATGGGAAAATTGTGATATATATCTTACTGGAGACATCAGTGGATTATGCGTCTTCCTAGAGTAGCTGTCAAAAAAGGCAGCTTTGAGCTTGGTTTCTCTCTGAGACACTGGCCTGTTCACCGCAGCCATCCGACTTTGAGGTATGTCTTTAAAATCTCACTAAAACACTATTAAAACAATAAGCAGATAAGGGATCATCCAGAATTACCCTAGTAAATGTGTGTAATTACATCTGAAACGCTCACACTGCCGCCGCCCAGAGCCATCAATTTTCCATCCATTTTCTACCGCTTATTCCCTTTCGGGGTCGCGGGGGGCGCTGGCGTCTATCTCAGCTACAATCGGGCGGAAGGCAGTGTACACCCTGGACAAGTCGCCACCTCATCGCAGGGCCAACACAGATAGACAGACAACATTCACACTCACATTCACACACTAGGGCCAATTTAGTGTTGCCAATCAACCTATCCCCAGGTGCATGTCTTTGGAAGTGGGAGGAAGCCGGAGTACCCGGAGGGAACCCACGCAGTCACAAGGAGAACATGCAAACTCCACACAGAAAGATCCCGAGCCTGGATTTGAAGCCAGGACTGTTGGAACTTCGTATTGTGAGGTAGACGCACTAACCCCTCTGCCACCGTGAAGCCCCCGCCCGGAGCCGTCACTTTTTATTTTATTCTATTTTTAAAAAAAATTCTAGTCCTTCACTATCAATATCCTTATCCACGAATCTTTCATCCTCGCTCAAATTAATGGGGAAATTGTCGCTTTCTTGGTCCGAATTGCTCTTACTGCTGGTGGCTCCCATTATGAACTATGTGAGGATGTGAGGAGCCCTTTCACCCGTGATGTCACCAGCACATACATACCGCGCGGTAGCCTGATGGCCGGCTAGCTGCTCCGTACACTCCGCCGCGGCCTGTTGGGGGGGAGAGGAAGGGAAGTGACGGTGCAGAAATGCTCGACTACCGCTGACTCCCAACGCGGACAGTCACCCGAGACGGACACTCGCTTCGAGGCGGACGACAATGTACTTATAATACTTCAGGCAAGGCTTTTTTATTAGTGACCAAAAGTTGCGAACTTTATCATGGGTGTTCTCTCCTAAATCCTTTCAGCAAAAATATGGCAATATCGCGAAATGATCAAGTATGACACATAGAATGGACCTGCTATTCCCGTTTAAATAAGAACATCTCATTTCAGTAGGCCTTTAAAAAGGTAGAAAAGCACTATACAAATACAACCCATTTACCATTTCATAATTATTTTTTTTACCATTTGTCCTTAATAATGTTGGCAAAATAACAGAATGGAAAATAACACAATATGTTACTGCATATGTCAGCAGCTAAATTAGGAGCCTTTGTTTGCTTACTTACTACTAGAAGAAGAGTTGTCTTGTATGTTTACTATTTTATTTAAGGACAAACTTGCAATAAGAAACATATGTTTAATGTACCCTAAGATTTTTTTGTTAAAATAAAGCCAATAATGCAATTTTTTGTGGTCCCCTTTATTTAGAAAAGTACCAAAAAGTATCGACATAATTTTGGTACCGGGACAACACTAGTGTATTGTTGACATATGAAATTATTTCAAATAAAAACATGACAAAAAAAATGAAACAAACCCTCTAAGGAACACATCAGTCCAGATTACCACAACCAAAAAAAAACAAGGCCAAAAATAGAGCAAAACATTACCTGAAAGGACAAAAGTGCAGAACTCATACAGTGTTTTGTCAAGAGTAATAATTAAATATTATCAAGTTCTCAATTGTGTTTCAGAACACGTATGCTTTAAAGAAATGTATTTGAAATGACATCCGTTAATTTTTTTTGTCTTCCCGGTATTTTTTTCTGAAATAATCCTCATGTCTGCCTCTATTATTGTGCGTGATTTTGATAAGCCAGCATTTTTTTAAATTCAAATATTCTTAACAAGGCTGTCCTCTGTCAAATGGTGTTCATTTCTGTTCATTATATCTCGGAAAAGTAACGAGATGATACATTTTTTCTCGTGCTTGCTGGTTACAAAAAGGCTCTATGACAGTGGTTCTTAACCTTGTTGGAGGTACTGAACCCCACCAGTTTCATATGTGCCTTTACCGAACACTTCTTTAGTGAAAAATAAAATGTTTTTTTTTTTTCCAATTTAAAACAAAGTTACTTATTTTTTACTGGTGCACAAAATGAACATCACCTAGTTCAAAGAACAACACAAACATTGCATGAACTCACAACAATTTACACACCTGCAAATCAGATGGAAAATTAGAGGGAACATTTTTTGGGGGTATCCATAGGGAGAAGTTTTTATTTACAGGATGAGTTGGATGTGTCTTGACCTCAGCGGTGGAGGCTCCACCGAACCCCTGAGGCCAACTCACCGAACCCCTGGGTTCGATCGAACCCAGGTTAAGAACCACTGCTCTATGACATCATTAAAAAGTCCCATTTAAATAACCGCAGACTCTAACTGCTAACTAACAAATACACGAATGAAAATATTTAGTCTAAAAAAGCAATATGTGTAATAAGTGTCAGGAGTTTTATAAAACATCAGGTCAGCGGTTGTGACCTTGACGGGCCTGACAGAATGGAGGTCGTCATGGTAACGGTCGGTCGGCAACCCCTGCACCTCTCATCGCTTCCCACCGCTCCTCACTGCTTCACTGCCAATTTGATTGGATGCACAATTGAAATGTCATGCCTGAGTAGCACACACACACACACACACACACACACACACACACACACACACGGAGGTGAAAGAACAGGGCACATCCAACGGTTCCAAAATGCGAGAAAACCAGAGGCAACGGTAATGCCTCAAGAGGGATGGAGGCGGCTTTCCTGTTGTGGATTCTTATAAAGTGAAATGAATGCTATCTGAACATGTTTGAATATGTTTGAATCCTCAGTTAGCAGGTTAACGTGTTCTGGCGGACCTACGCTCGGAGCGTCAATGTCGAGAGGCCTCTCATAGATGCTGAATGCAGAATCACATGAATATCAATGCAGAAGCAATTACCGCAGGGAAATGCTGTCTGTAGGTTAGCTTTGCAAATGCACATGCAGCTCACCTGTCGCAAAGTGGAAGCAGACAGCACAGATGTACCGAATATTCCCTTTTTTCAGTTTTTTTTACCTCGACTAACAACCCGTCTACGCGGCTAAAATAGAAATGTCCAGGAGACGTCTCCTCCCTCCACCCCTTTTCACCGAGATGCTTTAAAAACATAAATTATGGAGAAAAAGTCTGATCTAATTTTCCATGAATTCAAATACTCGGGGTTAAAAGGGCCAGCAAAATGAGTTTTTTGAAGAATTATATTGCACCTGGGCTGAAACATCACGTTGGAGACTTGCATCAAAGAAAAATTAAGGACTTTTGGAGCCCCTCCAATGTCTGTAAAGTCCTTTTTTCAATGTTCGAGATGAGTGGATGAAAATAATAAAAGGGGTTAACCAATTTTTAATTGCTTTATTGCAATGGTTTCACAAAAATATACATTATCTTGACCTTTAACATTGTTAATTTGTTTACTGTACTTAAAGAATAAAAAAGTAAATACTGCGAATGTCATCTATAAATAAGTGATAAAGGGAGAAGGACAGAAAATAATGATATTAATAAAAATACCTCCATAGCTTTAATATATATACGCTATAATTACGATAAGAAAATCCTACTTATCGTAATTATAGAGCATATCATACTAATTATTTCATTATAATTTCTAAGTAGTAGTGGTATTAATATTACTGCTAATAATAAAAAAAATATATTTATACTCAAAGTTCGGTAGAACAGGGTTGTTTGTGTCCTTTCACAGTAGGTATAGTGTTCTTGGGATGCAACTCAGTATTCTTCTTCCTCCAAACACGACGAGTTGAGTTTATACCAAAACGTTGTATTTTGGTTTCATCTGACCACATGACATTCTCCCAATCCTCTGCTGTATCATCCATGTATCCATTTTGGTATAAACTCAACTCGTCGTGTTTGGAGGAAGAAGAATACTGAGTTGCATCCCAAGAACACCATAACTACTGTGAAGCATGGGGGTGGAAACATCATGCTTTGGGGCTGTTTTTCTGCTAAGGGGACAGGACGATTGATCCGTGTTAAGGAAAGAATGAATGGGGCCATGTATCGTGAGATTTTGAGCCAAAACCTCCTTCCATCAGTGAGAGCTTTTTAATGGTTGACCAAATACTTATTTTCCACCATAATTTACAAATAAATTCTTTAAAATTCCTACAATGTGAATTCCTGGATTTTTTTTCACATTCTGTCTCTCACAGTTGCAGTGTATTTATGATGAATAGTACTATTTTACCCCACTATATATATATATATATACACAAACATACATATAGGGACGGCGTGGCGCAGTGGGAGAGTGGCCGTGCGCAACCCGACGGTCCCTGGTTAGAATCCCACCTAGTACCAACCTCGTCACGTCCGTTGTGTCCTGAGCAAGACACTTCACCCTTGCTCCTGATGGGTGCTGGTTGGCGCCTTGCATGGCAGCTCCCTCCATCAGTGTGTGAATGTGTGTGTGAATGGGTAAATGTGGAAGTAGTGTCAAAGCGCTTTGAGTACCTTGAAGGTAGAAAAGCGCTATACAAGTACAACCCATTTATCATTTATATTTTTCCATTTGTCTTATCTTTGTCAGGGGCTATACACACACATATATATATATATATATATATATATATATATATATATATATATATATATATATATATATATATATATGTGTGTGTGTGTGTGTGTGTGTGTGTGTGTTATATGTATGTAGAAGTATCAATCATTGACATCCATCCATCCATCCATCCATTTTCTACCGCTTATTCCCTTTAGGGTTGCGGGGGGCGCTGGTGCCTTTCTCAGCTACGGAAGGCGGGGTACACCCTGGATAAGTCGCAACCTCGTCGCAGGGCCAACACAGACAGACAGACAACATTCACACACATTCACACACTATTGCCAATTTAGTGTTGTCAATCAACCAATCCCCAGGCGCATGTCTTTGGACTCCAAACAGAAAGATCCCGAGCCCGGCCGGGGTTGAACCCCAGACTACTCAGGACCTTTGTATTGTGAGGCAGACGCACTAACCCCTCTGCCACCGTAAAGCCCAATCATTGACATAAAATTGACACATCTTCACTGGATATGTCAATTTTTTCTCTAATAGTGATTGTTATTTTTTTCCATTTGTCTTATCTTTGTCAGGGGCTGTTGTCCAGCATTTTACATTATGTCCTGCGGGTTATTTTAAACTCTTTGTACTCTTTATTATCTGTTTGATTGCAGGGATTCTAAATATGTTAAATAGATGTGTATGAGTGTCTTTCAGTTTGTGCTTTATACTGTATGTTCTGTTTGTACTCACAAACCAAAGTTGTGTTTGATCCATGCAGGTGTGGCCTCCTGCTGATCTGCATAAGTGACCGTGCCCCACTTAAAGCCTGACCTTCTTTAAGCCCCCTTCTAAATCAGTGTTAAATCCTTGATAATAGACCCCTCTGACCAATTGATTGGCCTTCATATGTTTACAGCTCACTTTAATTGCCTCAAAAATACCATTTATCAGGCAGGCGCGCCCATGTGTGTGTGCGCAAGTGTGCCTGTCCATCGACAACAAGGCCCATTGATTTATCAGCTTCGGGATTTGTCCCGTTCGCCGTATATAAACCCCCCTCGTATGTGCCGCTCAAAACGGGAAATGGCCCCATCGATTCCCTTAAGTTGGAGCCCAAATGCTAAAGATTTTTGGATAAGCTTTCTCATTACTTAAGCTGAAATCAATAGGGGAGAGCATGGGTCTAATGAATGAACGGGCCACAGATCAGATGGGGTGTGCTCATCCCTGGCCTGTCCTGGTCGATCTGTGTGTGCTAGCTTGAGGGAACCTGACATTCACACGTCACTAATCACTCTCAAAAATCCACAGTCAAGGCCTGTTTCATATTTTCTGTTCGCTCAATCAACCCTTTTTGAGTTGAAATACTGTAAATTTCAAACTTTGTGGCACTCTATTTAAAAGACCCATAGCGTTGAGATGACCAATATTTCACTAAGTCCCACTTATGTATGTTTTGCTACCATAACCGAATCTGTCAAGCATTTTCCACAATACCAATTAATTTTTGAGTAATCGGTGGATAAGTAACTGTACTGGCAACGCCCCATTTCCATCGCCAGACTCCATATGCCGTAATTAACAGAACTGGAACCCATTTCCCCTCCTATTAACTACTATAATTTTGTCATAGCTTCATTACGCATGCCACTGGTATGTCTGGTTCAAGCAGGAACTGCAAAGTCTTGGGTTCTCACGTAACAAGCTTGTGTACGCAAAAAAAAACCTGCTTAAGTACTTTTTCACTGCAAAGTTAAGATGTATTAAGACTGACGTTGACGTTGATGGCAACTCAATTGATGTTGTAGGCACATTTCTACAGGCTGTGGATACTTTATTGAGATACAGAGGTGATGCTGGGTAACAGTTCACAAAAAACTGCCAAATTTTACCTTTCAGACTGATTGATGTTATCAGGGACACTTGACCAAAAACATATGTTTGATTGCCTTGGGACATGAAACTTGAACCCAGCTCATGTAAGCAGGCTACTATATAAACACATTGTGTTATAAGTTAAGCAAATATTTTGCGTAGGGATAATCAGTCACCCACCTCTTCTAAAGTTCAACATGTCATTGTAGCGACTATATAGTCAACCGGAGTCAGTTTTGCCCACTGCAGTATTTTCTTCTTTACATTCTTCCTGCACTTGTGTTCAGTTCTCGAACAGATACAGCAATATCAGGCTGACAATATCTCTGCAGTTTGCTCGGAACACAAGAATGAATCACTTCCTACCAACTTGCGATTGGTCAGACCGGGCTGAGCTCAATCACATGACAACTTTTAATATGATTCGAATTCCAAGAAGAAGGAATTCTTAATCGGACTAGTTGTTAAAGATCCCTAAATAATCAGCACAACAATTGAACGGGTTTGGAGATATTCTCTTGGGTGGGGTGGAATTTGGCTGTAAGCACGTTGTGCCACCAGTATGACATATCTTCAGTTGTGTTCCCCGACGTCATTGAGTGTTTCAGCCATTTATCACAAGACACCCTCTGCCGAGGTTGGCCCACTACAGGATGATCAGACCTGGGTGTGTATCACATTGTGGCACCACATGGTTATTTGGCATGTGGTGCATAACTACGTTTCAGCCATAGCCAGTAATAACTTTGATTTTTATCGCGCTTTTCTATACACTCAAAGCGCTCACAGAGAAGTGTGACTCAACATTCATTCACACCTGGTGGTGGTAAGCTATCTGTATCCACAACTGCCCTGGGGTAGACTGACGGAAGCTTGGCTGCCAGTTTGCGCCTACGGCCCCTCCGACCACCACCTATCATTCATTCACCAGTGTGAGCGGCACCGGGGGCAAAGGGTGAAGTGTCCTGCCTAAAGACACAACGGCAGCCATTTTTTGGATGTCAATAGGTGGGAATCGAACCTGCAACCCTCGGGTTTCTGGCCGTCCGCTCTACCCACTACGGCATTTCGCCCCTTCCGTTGGGCCTGTCGTCTGATCCCTACTTCCTTCAGGAGCCTTGTGGTTGAACTGGCTACTAAGCCTCTACAGCCCACCACTGGCTACACCTTTCTTGTTCCAGCCCTGTGCCTTTGCTTCAGCTGCTAAGTTGGCATATTGCAGCCTCTTCCGTTCGAATGCTTCATTGACGGCGTCCTCCCATGGGATCGTTAGCTCAACGATAAAGAAACGATGGCAGGACATGGACCATAAGACCAGATCTGGGTGCAGGTTGGTCACTGCAAATTCGGGTGGGGAAAGTAAGCCTCTGGCTGAGATCTACCCACATTTCCCAATCCTGGGCTGCGTTCAGTGGGCCTGAGTCTGGAGGTGAGGGCTTTGTCCGCCGTTTCTCTCCTTCCCGGATGAAAGTTGTTTTGCGTGGGAAGGTAGCCTGGGAATTTAGACCGCATGACATTGATGATTATGCTCTTTTTCTCAAGTTCGGCAGCCGAGCACTTCAGTACCTGGTTGTGGCGCTACGTGTATCTCCTTTGACTCAGACTGGTCTTGCAACCCACCAAGATGGGTTTGAGGGTTGCTGGGGCTGCACACTGGAGACAGACTGGGTCCTCTCCATACCAGAGATGTAGGTTGATTGGAGAGGGCAGGATATCATCTGTGGCTCTAATGATGAAATATAGTCTATTAGACTCAATGCTCCATATTTCCTTCCATGTGATTTTTTCTCCTGTCCACGCCCTCCCACTTCATCCAGCGGCCTTGCTGGGCTTGGGAGACTGCCTTGGCACACCTGGCTGCTTCCACCTGGTGGCGCATTGTGATGTAACAAAGTAATATGCTTGGATCTGTGCATGCAAACACTTTAATACATCTAAATTTTTACTTGCATAGGCTGTTTTCTGGGTTTGATTGCAAGTCCACAGCAGCAAAACGTGGCAACAACTTCTACAACACGCAATCCACAGAATATTATTTCTGCATGTTCTAAATCAGTATTTCTCCCTGCGTGGCTTAGTTGATAAAGTGGCCGTGGCAGCAACTTGAGGGTTCCAGGTTCGATCCCCGTTTCCACCATCCTTGTCACTTCTTCAGTTGTGTCCTTGGGCAAAATACTTTACCCACCTGCGCCTAGTGCCACCCACACTGGTTTAAATGTAACTTGGATAATGGCTTTCACTAGGTACAACGCTTTGATTCACTACAGAAAAGTGCTATATAAATGGTAAAATGGGTTGCACTTGTATAGCGCTTTTCTACCTTCAAAGTACTCAAAGCGCTTTGACACTATTTCCACATTGACCCATTCACACACACATTCACACACTGATGGCGGGAGCTGCAATGCAAGGCCCTAACCACGAATTAGGAGCAAGGGTGAAGTGTCTTGCTCAAGGACACAACAGGCGTGACGAGGTTGGTAGAAGGTGGGGATTGAACCAGGAACCCTTAGGTTGCTGGCACGGCCACTCTCCCAACTGCGCCTAAATATAATTCACTTCACCTTTGAGGGTATTTTGCTAATTTCTTCAAATTTTGCCCTAAAATACCATGATTTTGGATGAAAACACAACCAAGACACATACTACATAATAGTAAATTGAAACCAGTCTTCTGTAGATGACGTCAGCATGCTGATGCAAGCACGCCCACATTTTGGAGCTTGAAGGTCGGCATTCCGAAATGTGCTAAAACTTTGTAGAAAATAAGCCCAAAATCACCAATGTGTTTATTTTTAAGGAAATTTTCCTTTTTTTGATTTAAATTTTTAGGTATGGAACTTCTTCAGCTCCCACTGGATCGGTTTGCAGCCGAGTGTGAAGCGACAGGAATGGGAATCAGCACCTCCAGGTCTGAGGCCATGGTTCTCGCCTGGAAAAGGATGGAGTGCCATCTCCGGGTTGGGGAGGAGATCTTGCCCTAAGTGGAGGAGTTCTAGTACCTCAGAGTCTTGTTCACGAGTGAGGGAAGAGTGGATCGTGAGATCGACAGGCGGATCGGTGCAGCGTCTTCAGTAGTGCGGACGCTGTATCGATCCATTGTGGTGAAGAAGGAGCTGAACCGGAAGGCAAAACTCTCAATTTACCGGTCGATCTACGTTCCCACCCTCAACTTTGGTCATGAGCTTTGGGTCATGACAAAAAGGACAAGATCACGGGTACAAGAAATAAGTTTCCTCTGCCGGCTGGCGGGGCTCTCCTTTAGAGATAGGGTGAGAAGCTCTGTCATCCGGGAGGAGCTCAAAGTAAAGCCGCTGCTCCTCCACATCGAGAGGAGCCAAATGAAGTGGTTTGGGCATCTGGTAAGGATACCACCCGAGCGCTTACCTAGGGAGGTGTTTCGATCACGTCCGACTGGTAGGAGGCCACGGGGAAGACCCAGGACACGTTGGGAAGACTATCTCTCCCGGCTGGCCTGGGAACACCTCGGGATCCCCCGGGAGGAGCTGGACGAAGTGGCTGGGGAGAGGGAAGTTTGCGCTTCCCTGCTTAGGCTGCTGCCCCCGCGACCCGACCTCAGATAAGCGGAAGAAGATGGATGGATGGATTGTATGGAACTCTGAAATAGGCGCCTATGTTGTCATCATTAGAGGGGAATTTGAACTATATATTCAAGTGTAATTGTGGCCTGGGAAGTTGATAGTTTAATTTATCTTGGCAATCTTGAATCTCACTGGAAAGAACATTAACTATAACGGTGCAAACACAAAAATGAGGGCAAGACAAACTTACAACACAAAGACCCACTTCCTGTAAGCAAAAGTCCACTTAGGTTCATTAGGTCTTCAAATAATTATGCAATGTGATATTCTCAAAGCCAGATCTAGCTGTTTATTTTCCGTACCTGTGGCCACACAGTTGTGGCCAAAGTTGTAGCCGAAACATTCAGGTACGGAAATAAACACACGGTTCTGGCTATAAGAATAACACATTGCATTGTTTCTATGAGCAAGCTGAAGTGCCTGTGACCATTTCCTGCCAAATTTAACATTGTCAAAATATAACATTTTTACATTATATTTTACATTAGTATTATTTGCAGATAACAAGACTGTGTTTTGTTCATGAGAGAACACAGAAGCTAATACAAATAATAACAGAAGTAATTAACTAATTAAAAACAGTTGGTTTGACAAAAACAGTATACCGTATTTCCTTTAAATTGCCGCCGAGGCGCTAATTAATTTAAAACCTCTTCTCATTCCTGCGCTTTCCAAAGGCATGCGGTAAAAGTAAGCATGCGCTAATTATTTTAAAACCTCTTCTAATATTTGAGTGTGATGTAAGCTTGGACCTTACATTCTACTGAATAGCTCTCAATCTTCTTCCCTTTATGCGATTTCAAAACACCGGTATTGAAATCAGCCTCCTCCATTTTGAAAATGATGACAAGGGAAGTGTTACTCGTGACGTCACGAGTCTGACCAGGCGGTAATACTAAGCATGCGCTTATTTTATTGTGAAGCGAGTTTGACCCGGCAGTAATTCAAGGCAGACGCATACTATATGCCCTGCGGCAATTGAAGGAATACCGTATTATTGAATCTCAGTAAAGCTAAAATAATGATTTTTGATAACAGTAGAAGGGAAAGAAAAACCCCGCCTACCGCCCGATTGCAGCTGAGAAAAGCTCCAGCACCCCCGCGACTCCGAAATGGACAAGCGGTGGGAAATGGATTGATGGATATTGAATTGGTAAAAGTAACCACATTTTTGGGAGTAATACTAGATGATGGAATGAACTGGAAACCTTATGTAAAAATGCACAACAAAGTAGCAAGAAACACGTCAATAATAAATAAAACAATACACGACCCCAAAAGGGACAAGTGGTAGAAAATGGATGGATGTTCTGGACCAAAAATCACTTTATATTTTCTATAATAACTCATATCTGAATTATTGTGCAGAAATACGGGGAAACAATTACACTTGTGCGCTTCATTCACTAATGATGTTACAAAGAAGATCAATTAGAATAATACATAATGTTGGATGAAGAGAACTTACAAACCCTTTATTTAATGAATCACAGATATTGAAATTGAAATATTTGGTGCATTTGCAAACAGCTAAAATTATACACAAAGCAAACTATAACCTGCTACCCAAGAATGTACAATCAATCAATCAATCAATCAATCAATCAATCAATCAATCAAAGTTTACTTACATAGTCCTAAATCACAAGTGCTGCAAATGCAACAACGGCTCAGATCCCACATCGGGGAAAGAAAAAACTCAACTTAATGGGATGACAATGAGAAACCTTGGAGGGGACCGCAACAACAATTGTTCCATATAAAAGAGCAGAAATATAATCCTACAGGAAAATGTAATTTCAAATATTTGTTTGCATGTACAACACTTATAACCTTTAGCATATCAGTATGTGGAATTAAATTATGGAATGGATTAAGCAAAGAAATGAAACAAAAGCAGCAATATGTTTCACTTTAAGAGACTGTTCACAATACAAGTGTTCCCAAAGTACACAGAAGAATTATGATAAACATATTAAACTTTTTTTTTATTTTAAATTTGATTATTAATTTGATATTTGTACTTATCATGTATTTATTCATTTATTTATTTAGTCACTGCTCTGTTACTAACAGAGATCAAAGAAATGGGATACAACTGCTAAGGTATGGAAAGGGGTAGGATCAAATAAGTTATGCTCCTTCCTACTTGTTTTCGGATGTGCTGAAATGAAACAACTGGGAATATGTCATGCATTACATTGTAATTAAACCCATTCGGAATAAACTGAAACTGAATTGAACATTTATAATTCATCAAATCGCCCCTCTAATGGTGACAACATTGGCACTTATTTCATAGTTCCGCCTCTCAAATTGATCTCTGCATATAAAATACCCCCTTAAAATAAACCCAGGAGTGATTTTAGGATTGTTTTCTGACGAGTTTCAGCACATTTTGAGCTCCAAAATGTGGGCGGGCCTGCATCAGCATGCTGACGTGACCTACAAAAGACTACAGGCAATCTCATGTTGTTTAGTATATGTCTTGGTTGCATCTTCTTTCCATCCATCCATCCATGTTCTACCTGACTTGTCCAGGATGTACCTCGCCTTCCGTCCAAGTGCAGCCTCATAGCTATTTTTTAAAATCAATTCTAATAGTTTGGGTTGCCCAGCTTCACTCCAACTCTACCTCTTGCTCTACTTCGTAAAGAAGTACAGTCTGCTTTAGCTTTTGGCTAGCGGGAGTAATGGCTAGCGATACTCTAGTGCCAAGCAGAAGCCAGTGTTTGAAAACCATCTTTTGTCCAAATCTTGAAAATTCGTAGCGGGACAAAGACAAGTGGATCTGACGAAAGCAGTGTGCCAACATCGGGAAGTTGTTACCAGCTAGACACAGTAATGCTGCAATTAAGGAAATGACTATTTTAAATGAATTAAAATTAGAATGTTGTCTGTCTATCTGTGTTGGCCCTGCAATGAGGTGGCTACTTGTCCAGAGTGTAGAACTCCTTCCGCCCGAATGCAGCTGAGATAGACTCCAACACCCCCCGCTACCTCGAAAGGGACACGCGGTAGTAAATGGATGGATATAATAATAAATTAGAATGTTACTATTGCACTTTAAAAAAAAGAAACATCCATCCATCCATACATTTTCTACCGCTTGTCTAAATTATACATAATTTCATTTCCATGGTTTTAAAATCCTGGAAATTAGATAATTATGTACCTTTTACACGGAACCATGTGAAAGGAGCTTTGGCTACTTGGCCAGGGCTCAGGCCATTGATAAGATGCGTTTCATGCAGACCTTTTTTTCCATTATGAAGTGACATTTTCATTAATATTACAGGAAATATCACTTGAACCTTTTTATTAGAAAAATCCTGCCGTATACCCTATGAAATATCCCCCCATATATGTTTTTTTTTTATTTGCAGTTAAATGAATTCTATGAAATGGCAGGCTTTTTTTTTGACGTATAAATATTTTTTTTTACTGGAAGCACTAGTTAGACCTTAATGAAAAACTGATTTGTATCAGTGTGCAAGAGTCTGTGCAGTAGGTTTTCTTAAGTTTAGTCCAATGTTTTAGTTTTTGCATGCAGTCTGTGAGAAAGAAGAGGTGAGGTAGATGTGCATCAGTGTCTTCTTTACACTAAATTAGACGCCGTCCAACTTCGCTCGTACACCAAAGGAACAAAATAAATAAAAGCCTCATTGAGGTGGAATGGAAATTCATCATCTGTCCTCATCCAACATCACACGCTCTTATTTACCCATGGGGTTCAATACATTTGAGATCTTATCTACTCAGCCTTCTTCTAAATGAGGAATAAAAATTAGCTTGGGGAGAAGAATGAAGCAAAACAAAATGACTCCACTCTGCCAACATCTCCACATGTTGTAAATTAATCCCTTGAAAGGAGATTTACCACTGTATTAATTCAACTAAATAATAAACGATAGCAATAGTGATTGTCCCATTGCAACTTATTGTTGTGATATAAAACCAGCCTTGTTGATTGTAGATTAATTGCAGTACTTGATTAATGATGCACAGTACAGTACAACAGTGGCCTGTTGTTAAAATGATTGTAAGATAAAGATTAAACACACCTTCAATAAATGTACTTTTGCAAGGAACTGACATGTTAACAACCTACCCAAGAATTGCAATATTATTGAGAACCTGATCATATTTAAGTATGTTTCTGTACATATTGGCGCCGCGAGCGAGTAACGTGACCGCAAAACGCAGAGACCTGCTGATAGTTTGGTTCAGTAATG
The DNA here is from genome assembly GCF_033978795.1 of Nerophis ophidion. Taxonomy (NCBI): domain Eukaryota; kingdom Metazoa; phylum Chordata; class Actinopteri; order Syngnathiformes; family Syngnathidae; genus Nerophis; species Nerophis ophidion. Next base: position 29,042,911 of record NC_084625.1, on the reverse strand, counting down.
TCTATTTTTAACGGAAAGGTAGCAACGATCACCATGACCCAACTGTACATATATTTCCATAATTTACGGTAGTATCACATTGTGTTGTCTCGATACCACTATTTTGGTACCAGTACCACACATATTTCGATATTTTTCGATACTTTTCTAAATAAAGGGCACCACAAAAATATGCATCATTGCCTTTATTTTAACAAAAAAATCTTAGGGTACATTAAACGTATGTTTGTTATTGCAATTAAGTCCTGAAATAAAATAATGAACATACAAGACAACTTGTCTTTTAGTAGTAAGCAAACAAAGGCTCCTAATTTAGCTGCTGACATATGCAGTAACATATTGTGTCATTTTAAATGATAAATGATAAATGGGTTGTACTTGTACAGCGCTTTTCTTCCTTCAAGGTACTCAAAGCGCTTTGACACTACATCCACATTCACCCATTCACACACACATTCACACACTGATGGAGGGAGCTGCCATGCAAGGCGCTAACCAGCACCCATCAGGAGCAAGGGTGAAGTGTCTTGCTCAGGACACAACGGACGTGACGAGGTTGGTACTAGGTGGGATTCTAACCAGGGACCGTCGGGTTGCGCACGGTTACTCTACCACTACGCCACGTCGTCCCTATTTTCTATTCTGTTATTTTGTCAACATTATTAAGGACAAGTGGTAGAAAATGTATTATTAATGTAGTTGTTCATTTACTGTTAATATCTGCTTACTTTCTCTTTTAACATGTTCTATCTAAACTTCTGTTAAAATGTTATAATCACTTATGTTTCTCTTGTTTGGATGCTTTACTTTATTTTTGAACAGTCCAGGGACATATTTCCTGAGTTTATAAACGTAATATACATTAAAAAAAAAACGAAGGAAGATGTTGTGATGCCAACACGTATCAAAATCATAGTAGTATTGACTAGATACGCTAATATACTTGGTATCATTACAGTGGATGCTAGGTGTAGATCCACCAATGGCGTTTGTTTTACATTTTGACGCCGGTGAGCTACGTGCGTAATGAAGCATGTTTAGCTATTCCTCGTCCTGCAGGGATGATACTTGTAAGAAACATACTTTATTTGTCGCCATGGAGACCAAGATTAGAGATTTAGAAGTAGCTAAAACACTGCAGACTGAGGATGGACTTCAGCCGCTAGCTAGTTAGCCATGTCTTAAGCACCTCTTCCTGAGGGCGTTTCAGTGTTATAACTTCACCTTAATAGTTAGTTTTTAAAGGCCTACTGAAATGAGATTTTCTTTTTTAAACGGGGATAGCAGGTCCATTCTATGTGTCATACTTGATCATTTCGCGATATTGCCATATTTTTGCTGTAAGGATTTAGTAGAGAATATCCACGATAATGTTCGCAACTTTTGGTCGCTTATAAAAAATTCTTGCCTTTACCGGAAGAAGCAGACGATGTGCGCGTGACGTCACGGGTTGTCGGACTCCTCACATCCTCACATTGTTTATAATCATAGACACCAGCTAAAAGAGCAATTCGGACCGAGAAAGCGACGCTTTCCCTATTAATTTGAGCAATGATGAAAGATTCGTGGATGAGGAAAGCTAGCGTGAAGCACTGAAAAAAAAAGAAAAGGCGACGGCTCCAGGCGGCGGCAGTGGGAGCGATTCAGATGTTATTAGACATTTAGTGAGATTATAAAGTCATAGCTGAAAGTCGGAGGGCTGCGGTGAACGCCAGTGTCTCTGAGAGAAGCCAATGGAGGAGCCAAGATCACAGCTGCCTTTTTGACAGCTGAAGAAGGAGGTCGCATAATCCACTCAAGTCTCTGGTAATATCCCAATTGGTTGACATGTGGTAGCGAAACATGTTCGCTAAAGCTTCACAACAAACAAAGAAACACCGGCTGTGTTTCGGTGCTAAAGGCAGCTGCAATCCACCGCTTTCCACCAACAGCATTGTTCTTTATAGTCTCCATTATTAATTGAACAAATTGCAAAAGATTCAGGAACACAGTGTCCAAAATACTGTGTAATTATGTGATGAAAAGAGACGACTTTTAGCCGTGTGTGGTGCTGGGCTAAAATGTTCGCGCCAACCAATAACATCACAAATACGCATCATCATAAGCGTCATCATTCCGCGACGTTTTCAACAGGATACCTCGCGGGAAATTTAAAATTGCAATTTAGTAAACTAAAAAGGCCGTATTGACATGTGTTGCAATGTTAATATTTCATCATTGATATATAAACTATCAGACTGCGTGGTGGGTAGTAGTGGGTTTCAGTAGCCCTTTAAGCTAAAATGCGTCCGTTCTCCCTTTTTTGTCCACCCACTGTGTATGTTTGTAAGTACTCCGTGATTGTGCACTGCCGAGCATGCTCGTCTGCTCGTAAACCTAAGATGATTCATGAGTATCGCGGTACTATACTAATACCGGTATACCGTACAACCCTAGTATCACATGTGGTCAGCATACAGCCGTGTTAGTAATGTCCGGTCCACTTTGCAGTTTATGTAAATAAACAATCTTGCTATAATTAAAACATTTGCTCCAGTACTGCAGTGTTAATTTTTACAGCTGTTTTAAATTTGTTTTTTTTGTTTTTTTTATAGTCTTTTGACAAAAAGGTGTTTTAATTTCAATCATATTTTAGTAATCGGGCTTCATGGTGGCAGAGGGGTTAGTGCGTCTGCCTCACAATACGAAGGTCCTGAGTAGTCCTGGGTTCAATCCCAGGCTCGGGATCTTTCTGTGTGGAGTTTGCATGTTCTCCCCGTGACTGCGCGGGTTCCCTCCGGGTACTCCGGCTTCCTCCCACTTCCAAAGACATGCACCTGGGGATAGGTTGATTGGCAACACTAAATGGTCCCTAGTGTGTGAATGTGAGTGTGAATGTGGTCTGTCTATCTGTGTTGGCCCTGTGATAAGGTGGCGACTTATCCAGGGTGTACGCCGCCTTCCACCCGATTGTAGCTGAGATAGGCACCAGCACCCCCTGCGACCCCAAAGGGAACAAGCGGTCGAAAATGGATGGATTTTAGTAATCTAAATTAATTTAGTTTTAGTCCAATTGTAGTTGACGAATTTCCTCAACATTTTAGTCGAAAAAAATTACAGTATATTTTGTCAACTGAAATATGAAGTAGGGTAGTACTGTATACCGGTACTAGTATAGTACTGCTTTACTAATGATAATACTATACCGCCTCTAAAAAGTACCAGTCCACCACCCAACTTTTCAAATGTTGAATAATACATGACTAGAATGGTCACAGGAGGAAACAAACTAGTTTTATTCTAGATTGGTGAGCTTGAGTTTGTTCTAGATTGGCGGGCAAGCTCACCTATGCGTACAACAAAACTAGTGGTAAAGTAAGCAGTCGTGCTCCTTCTCTACTGTCTTTATTAGCAACAGTAATTCAGTACCGTATGAGTCATTTGGAAATATTACTTAAGGCCTACTTACTGTTCACAAATTTCCTGATGATGATTAGCCTGCAGAAGACACTTCAAGTTGGTTATATTTTTACCAGAGAAAATGAAGCCATAGTGTTTACGTGTTAGATGTAAATATAAACGGAATACAATGATTTGCAAATCCTTTTCAACCCTAATTCAACTGAATGCACTACAAAGACAACATATTTGATGTTCAAACTCATAAACTTTATTTTTTTTTTGCAGGTAATAATTAACTTAGAATTTCATGGTTGCAACACGTGCCAAAGTAGTTGGGAAAAGGCATGTTTACCACTGTGTTACATCACCTTTTCTTTTAACAACACTCAATAAACGTTTGGGAACTGAGGAAACTAATTGTTGAAGCTTAGAAAGTGGAATTCTTTACCATTCTTGTTTTATGTAGAGCTGCAGTCGTTCAACAGTCCGGGGTCTCCTCTGTCATATGTTACGCCTCATAATGCGCCACACATTTTCTATGGGAGACAGGTCTGGACTGTAGGCAGGCCAGGAAAGTACCCACACTCTTTTTTTACGAAGCCACACTGTTGTAACACTTTTCTTGCTGAAATAGGCAGGGGCGTCCATGTTAACGTTGCTTGGATGACAACATCTGTTGCTCCAAAACCTGTATAGACCTTTCAGCATTAATGGTGCCTTCACAGATGTGTAAGTTACCCATGCCTTGGCCACTAATACACCCCCATACCATCACAGATGCTGGCTTTTGAACTTTGCGCCTATAACAATCCGAATGGTAATTTTCCTCTTTGTTCCGGAGGACACCACGTCCTCTGTTTCCAAATATAATTTGAAATGTGGACTCGTCAGACCACAGAACACCTTTCCACTTTGCATCAGTCCATCTTAGGTGAGCTCGGGCCCAGCCAAGCCGGCGGCGTTTCAGGATATTGTTGATAAATGGGTTTGGCTTTGCATAGTAGAGTTTTAACTTGCACCAACATCAACTACAGTTGGTAGCGACCAACTGTAGTTACTGACTGTGGTCTTATGAATTGTTCCTGAGCCCATGTGGTTATATCCTTTACACATTGATGTCCGTTTTTGATGCAGTACCGCCTGAGGGATCAAAAGTCCTTAATATCATCGCTTACGTGCAGTGATTTCTCCAGATTTTTTGAACTTTTTGATGATTTTACAGACTGTAAATGGTAAAATCCCTAAATTCCTTCCAATAGCTCGTTGAGAAGTGTTGTTCTAAAACTGTTCGACAATTTGCTTACACAGTGGTGACCCTCGCCCCATCCTTGTTTGTGAATTACTTAGCATTTCATGGAAGCTGCTTTTATACCCAATCATGGCACCTAACTGTTCCCAATTAGCCTGCACACCTGTGGGATGTTCCATATAAGTGTTTGATGAGCATTCCTCAACTTTATCAGTATTTATTGCCACCTTTCCCAACTTCTTTGTAACGTGTTGCTGGCATCAAATTCTAAAGTTTGCTAATGCCATTTCAGATGGATGCAACACTTTCATTGCACTTAAAAAGTAACAGTTTGTTATATTTTTAACATGGTTTGTTACTTTTTGCGTCTGGTGCTCCTTTGTCTTCATCCCGCTGGCACCACAGTACCTGTTATTTTTATATTTGAAATATTATTTCCCCATGAGCATTCCTCAACTTTATCAGTATTTATTGCCACCTTTCCCAAATTGTCCGTCACGTGTTGCTGGCATCAAATTCTAAAGTTAATGATTATTTATACAAAAAAAATGTTTATCAGTTTGAACATCATATATGTTGTGTTTGTAGCATATTCAACTGATAATGGGTTGAAAGTGATTTGCAAATCATTGTATTCAGTTTATATTTACATCTAACACAATTTCCCAACTCATATATAAACAGGGTTTGTACTTTGCAAATGTAAAATGTGTCTTCTCTGTCTTTCAAAGGTAGACGACATATTGTAATGATGTGTGTAACAATACAGAATAGGGATGCAACTATATGAGAATTTCATATCACGGTTATTGTCTTTGAAATTATCATGGTTATCATGATATTATTAGAATAAAATTAATGAATTTCCTGTGTTTATGTTTCACTGAAGTGTTTTGGTCTTGGTGTTTTATTTGTTTTATTAGCTATTTTTTATTGTTGTAGTTTAAATATTAGTTTGTACAGTGGCACTTTCAGATGTATTTGAATGAAAAGTGCGTAAAAAATAAAAATGGAATCCAACTATGTATCACTTCTGGCGGGCATTGTGTCTGTCTTACTATGTTTAGCGGTACTTGAACGCACCATAAAAAAACACCTGGTCTCTTTTCCTCTGAGGAAAGATCGATAATCATAATTATGCGCTAAGAGAGCAGAGCCTGTAGGTTCAATGCGCACAATTGAATAGCTTAGTTGCTCAGACACTAATGTGTATATAGAATAAGGCTGGGCGATATGGCCTTTTTTAATATTGTGATATTTTTAGGCCGTATCGCGATACACGATATATATCTCAATATTTTACCTTAACCTTGAATTAACACTTGATGCATATAATCACAACAGTATGATGATTCCATGTGTTCACATTAAAACATTATTATTCATACTGCATTAATATCTGCTCATTTTAAACTTTCATGCAGAGATGGAAATCACAACACAAACTCAAACAGTTATTAAGCAGTGGCACAAACATTCATGTCATTTCCAAAGCAGAAAGTGCAAGATTGTCAGAGACATTTTAAAACAATCTATTAGTGCACTTTTGTGCATGATGTCACTAAGATGACATATCAAAACAACACTAAATTAAAGTGCACTTTTTGTACAGAACGCCACTACAATAGTTTAAAACAAATAAACTGCACTTTTGTGCATGATGTCACACAAGATATTTCAATAAGTGTCAAGTAAAAATGGGCTGCATAATAGGAAATCAAACAGTGTCCGTCTTTCGCTATGTGGTAGGTTCCTGCGGACATTATCTCCTTTTGTTGTTGACTGTTGTTTTCATACGGTGTTGATCTGGAAATGTTTGCCTCAGCATTTTGTTGGTGTGGCACCGAATGGAGATGTTGTCATACGGATTAAGTACTCTTCATTCTCTAGTGGTTGATGATATGTAGCATCAAATGATGATACATATAAGCAGTAATGCTACTTTTTGTAGCAACACTTCTACTCCACACTTGAAAAATTAGGGTTGCCCATTCGTTCGACATATTCCCACTTGAAGCCAAACAACCGCCAGACGATGGACCCCCTGCTGTTTTTCTTGGGAATTAATTCTTCCTTCATTTGTTACCGGATTCGCACCTTCTTTCTCTCATATTACCGCTCGCCCGGCTTCGCTAGCATCACAGCTAACGTTACCCATGCTGCTACCTCTCTGCTCCGCGAGGGCGTATAAGTATGTGACGTATGATGTGACAGTATGTGACGTGTGTAAGAAGGTGCGCTTGCTGTCTGTGAGAAGGAGACAAGAAAGAGTGAGAAGAGTCTGTATTGTAATGCCCGCAGTTAAAAGCAACTGCGTGAGAACGTATACTCAAACATCACGATACTGTCATTTTCTATATCGCACAGAGACAAAACCGCAATACATGGAGTATATCGATATATCGCCCAGCCCTAAAGGCCTACTGAAATTAGATTTTTTTTTTAAACGGGAATAGCAGGTCCATTCTGTGTCATACTTGATCATTTCGGGATACTGCCATATTTTTGCTGAAAGGATTTAATAGAGAACATCCACGATAAAGTTCGCAACTTTCGGCGCTAAGAGAAAAGCCCTGCCTCTACCGGAAGTCGCAGACGATGACGTCACACGTTTGATGGCTCCTCACATCCTCACATTTTTTTTAATGGGAGCCTCCAACAAAAAGTGCTATTCGGACCGAGAAAACGACACCGGCGCAACGTGACCTAGTATGCATGCGCGAAAAAAAATGCCTGCGTCATAGTCACCTCTGACCTGGAGGTGTATCTTTTCTGTGTATCAATGTAGACTATTGCCACATTTCTTTGAACAGTAAACCTTCTTTGCCTCACCATCAGCAGCTGTTAGACTATTGTAGTGAATCACACTTGAGCCATCATACATGAATCATATGTTTGATGGACTTGTGAAAGTAAACAATGTGATTAAGAACATTTTACAACAATCGATCTAGGGTTCTAGATATCTGGTCAGGACACTGTGCTCGTAGGCTGAAATTGGCGGTCGTACATGACGGTCGCAAGCACTTCATGGCTTCACAATAGTTATAAAGCACAAAACTAGACGTTGAGTAATCGCTCAACATACATTGCAGACATTAACTGATAGTCTGCTTTGCCAGTCCAAATGTATTCGCTGTTTACTCCCTCGTCCACGAGAGCCCGCATTTTCGTTGTCTCCCCTTCGACAAATGGACAAAGTTTTTCGCTAAGTAGAATCACAGCTGACCTGGACAGGCGAAAGTTGTCTTGCCGTTCCTGTGGCACAACACACTCGTTGACTAACATATACAGTGGGGCGAAAAAGTATTTAGTCAGCCACCGATTGTGCAAGTTCTCCCACATAAAATGATGACAGAGGTCTGTAATTTTCATCATAGGTACACTTCCACTGTGAGAGACAGAATGTGGAAAAAAAATCCAGGAATTCACATTGTAGGAATTTTAAAGAATTTATTTGTAAATTATGGTGGAAAATAAGTATTTGGTCAACCATACAAAACTCTCACTGATGGAAGGAGGTTTTGGCTCAAAATCTCACGATAAATGGTGACATTCATTCTTTCCTTAACACGGACCAATCGTCCTGTCCCCTTAGCAGAAAAACAACCCCAAAGCATGATGTTTCCACCCCCATGCTTCACAGTAGGTTGGTGTTCTTGGGATGCAACTCAGTATTCTTCTTCCTCCAAACATGACAAGTTGAGTTTATACCAAAAAGTTCTATTTTGGTTTCATCTGACCACATGACATTCTCCCAATCCTCTGCTGTATCATCCATGTATCCATTTTGGTATAAACTCAACTCGTCGTGTTTGGAGGAAGAAGAATACTGAGTTGCATCACAAGAACACCAAAACTACTGTGAAGCATGGGGGTGGAAACATCATGCTTTGGGACTGCTTTTCTGCTAAGGGGACAGGACGATTGATCCGTGTTAAGGAAAGAATGACGGGGGCCATGTATCGTGAGATTTTGAGCCAAAACCTCCTTCCATCAGTGAATGGTTGACCAAATACTTATTTTCCACCATAATTTACAAATACATTTTTTTAAATCCCTACAATGTGAATTCCTGGATTTTTTTTTCACATTCTTTCTCTCACAGTTGAAGTGTACCTATGATAAAAATTTCAGACCTCTGTCATCATTTTAAGTGGGAGAACTTGCACAATCGGTGGCTGACTAAATACTTTTTTGCCCCACTGTACCACCAGGCTGCCGTTCTTCCAGGCCTTATCCAAAACAGTCGCTCAACTGCTATGTTGCCGTCTGAGATGTGGTGTATCCCAAATAGCTGCAATCGCACGTTATGATACCGCTTGTTATGAAGCTGGCTGTGGCACGGTCTTTCTGGCGTCACTTCCTCTCCGAACTCAGTTTGGAAATTGTCGATGAGTCCATACAAAGCAAAGAGCCGGAGATTCAATAAATACACGGCCCATTTACCTGTGTAAAAAATTATCCAGGATGGGGAGCCTTAAATGATGATTTAGTGTGGCTGACACAGGGCTTAGGCTAAATAATTATTGCTTTAAAGGGGAACATTATCACAATTTCAAATGGGTTAAAAACAATACAAATCACTTCCCAGTGGCATGTTGTATTTTTTGAAGTTTTTTTCAAAATTTTACCTGTCTCCGAATATCCCTAAAAAAAGCTTTAAAGTGCTTGATTTTCGCTATTTGCGATGCCACTATCCATTTCCCTGTGACGTCATACAGTGCTGCCCATACAAACAAACAATGGCGAATAGCACAGCAAGATATAGCGACATTAGCTCGGATTCAGACTCGGATTTCAGCGGCTTAAGCGATTCAACAGATTACGCATGTATTGAAACGGATGGTTGGAGTATGAAAGTATTGAAGAAGAAACTGAAGCTATTGAGCAAATAGCTATTGACGCACGCTCATCATAGCCATAGCATGGCCGGATAGCTCCGTTAGCATCGCCGGTAAAATGTGCCGACCAAACGATCAGGACTTTCGCATCTCGTGACACTGGAGCAACTTAAATCCATCGATTGGTAAGTGTTTTTTTCGCATTAAATGTGGGTGGAAGGAAACATAATATGGTTGCAAATGCATCTGCAGGTTATCCATACATCTCAGTGCCATCTCTGCTTTAGCACCGCCGGTAAATAGCATGTTAGCATCGATTTGCGTAGCATGTTAGCATCGATTAGCTGGCAGTCAACATCAACAAAACTCACCTTTGTGATTATTGTGACTTTATCGTTACAAATGCATCTGCAGGTTAACCATACATCTCTGTGCCATGTCTGCTTTAGCACCGCCGGTAAATAGCATGTTAGCATCGATTAGTATAGCATGTTAGCATCAAATAGCTGGCAGTCAACATCAACAAAACTCACCTTTGTGATTACTGTGACTTTATCATTACAAATGCATCTGCAGGTTATCGATACATCTCTGTGCCATGTCTGCTTTAGCACCGCCGGTAAATAGCATGTTAGCGTCGATTAGCGTAGCATGTTAGTATCGATTAACTGGCAGTCACGCCACGACCAAATATGTCTGATTAGCAAATAAGTCAACATCAACAAAACTCACCTTTGTGATTACTGTGACTTTATCGTTACAAATGCATCTGCAGGTTATCCATACATCTCTGTGCCATGTCTGCCATCGCCGGTAAAATGTGGAGACACTCCAGCACATTCAACGGGGGTCTGGCGGGAGACACTTTCGCATCTTCGGGCCAGTGGTGCAACTTGAATCCCTCCCTGTTAGTGTTGTTACACCCTCCGACAACACACCGACGAGGCATGATGTCTCCAAGGTTCCAAAAAATAGTCGGAAAATAACAGAGCTGAGACCCAATGTTTACAATGGGTTGAAAATGAAAATGGCGGCTGTATTACCTCGGCGACGTCACATTCTGACGTCATCCCCTCCAGAGCGATAAACAGAAAGGCGTTTAATTCGCCAAAATTCACCCATTTAGAGTTCGGAAATCTGTTAAAAAAATATATGGTCTTTTTTCTGTACCATCAAAGTATATATTGACGCTTACATAGGTCTGGTGATAATGTTCCCCTTTAAGAAGTTATCCAGCTTGATGAAGACGGGACCTTAGAAGTTGTAGTTCTGATTGGATCCCCGGCATGATTTACCCTTGCCCCTCTCCTGCATGCCACTGTGATTGGATGGATTCCTGACTTGTCCCACCCACCTAAAGACGAAATTAATAAATTGTCAATTATTTTCATCTTGTTTTTATTGGTTTAATAAATCGTCAATTAATGTCGCCAACGTGCCTATGTTTTGACTCATCACCTATTTTAGTCAGAGGAAAATAGGTTGTTGATGATTTGATTGATTGATTGAAACTTTTATTAGTAGATTGCACAGTTCATTACATATTCCGTACAATTCACCACTAAATGGTAACACCCAAATACGTTTTTCAACTTGTTTAAGTCGGGGTCCACGTTAATCAATTCATGGTACAAATGTATACTATCAGCATAATACAGTCATCCCATAAGTTAATCATCATAGTATATACATTGAATTATTTACATTATTTACAATCCGTGGGGTGGGATGAGGAGATTTGGTTGATATCAGTACTTCAGTCATCAACAATTGCATCAACAGAGAAATGGACATTGAAACAGTGTAGGTCTTACTTAGTGGGATATGTACAGCAAGCAGAGAACATAGTGAGTTCAGATAGCATAAGAAAGAGTATATACATTAGAAATACATTTGATTATTTACATTAGGTTGTTTACAATCCGGGGAGATGGGATGTGAATGGAGGAGGGTTTTAGTAAAGGGTTGAAGTTGCTTTGAGGTGTTGTTTTAGAGCGGTTTTGAAGGAATATAGAGATGCGCTTACTTTTACACCTGTTGGGAGTGCATTCCACATTGATGTGGCATAGAAAGTGAATGAGTTAAGACCTTTGTTAAATCGGAATCTGGGTTTAACGTGGTTTGTGGAGCTACCCCTGGTGTTTTGGTTATGGCGGTCATTTACGTTAAGGAAGTAGTTTGACATGTACTTTGGTATGAGGGAGGTGTAGCTGATTTTATAGACTGATAACTAAGACAAGAAGTTTTGGTTGTATCTCGGCTACAATTGGGCGGCAGGTGTCGTACACCCTGGACAAGTCGCCCCCTCATCGCAGTAGGCAACTAATGTAGGTGCTAAACATCTTGGTGTCTCTCATTCGATTGTGCACTGATGCTAACTCTATCTCCGAGGTGACCTGGCTGGTCCACCAACATTATTGACCACTAAAGAAGGTGATCATGGTAATGACAGAGAGGATATCCTCCTCATTACGAGCCAGAGTGCCGTCAAAATGATTTAAAAGGGGTTACACTAAGGTGACCACATATGGTTGATTTAAATAGCAATACATATTAATGCCCACTGTCTGGAGTCCAAATATCACAAATCATTCCAATTTCCAAACAGTAAACTCCCCGTCTCCTCCCCTCCCCTAAAGGTGTCCTGTATTTTCCCCCTCATAAATATGGAAGGCTTAGAATGATGAGATTCACGGACAAGAAAGGAATCAAAATCTATTGTTGCGTGTCCTTTTCACCGTGTAAAGTTTGGATTAAATGTCACATATTAGCATGTGAACTTTTAAATGAGCCTGTTTGCTCTCAGTGGGGCGGGGCATGTAAATACACTGGGGGAAAAAAGTATTTAGTCAGCCACCGATTGTGCAAGTTCTCCCACTTAAAATGATGACAGAGGTCTGTAATTTTCATCATAGGTACACTTCAACTGTGAGTGACAGAATGTGAGAAAAAATCAAGGATTTCACATTGTAGGAATTTTAAAGAATTTATTTGTAAATTATGGTGAAAATAAGTATTTGGTCAACCATTCAAAGCTCTCACTGATGAAAAGAGGTTTTGCCTCAAAATCTCACGATAAATGGCGACATTCATTCTTTCCTTAACACGGACCAATCGTCCTGTCCCCTTAGCAGAAAAACAACCCCAAATCATGATGTTTCCACCCCTATGCTTCACAGTAGGTATGGTGTTCTTGGGATGCAACTCAGTATTCTTCTTCCACCAAACACGACGAGTTGAGTTTATACTAAAAAGTTCTATTTTGGTTTCATCTGACCACATGACATTCTCCCAATCCTTTGCTGTATCATCCATGTATCTATTTTGCCAGCATCTTGAGGGTTCCAGGTTCGATAACCGCCTTGCTATCCAAGTCGCTCCCGTATTGGCAAGACACTTCCCCCTTCCTCCCAGTGCCGCCGTGTATGAATGTTAGGTGGTGGTGGGAGGGGCCGAAGGCACAAACTGGCAGCCACGCTTCCATCAGTCTACCCCAGGGCAGCTGTGGCTACAAATGTAGCTTACCACCACAAAGTGTGAATGTGGAGTGAATGAATGATTGGTTGACACTTCTTTATGCGCCCTTTGAGTGTCTAATGTATAGAAAAGCACTATATAAATGTAATCCATTATTGTTATTATTATCTTATTTTATTGTAATTTGAGAACCATTGTCCCCAGTGGACATTTTATGTTTGGTCTATTTATTTTGTCAGAGTTATGAATTTTGGGCCAAAAAACTAGCGTAATATAAAGAAATATGTAGATTTTACAATAAAAACCTGGCAGTTCAGTCGTCAGAATTTTCCCCAAAAATTTACAGTGTTTTTGACACTTATTAAATTGAAAATCTTTATTTTTACAGTAAAATGCTGCCAGGTTTTCACCATCAAATCTGTGGTTGTTTTTAAAGCAAATGACTGTCAATTTAAAACGATTCCTATTGTTACTGTTACAGTAAAAGTCTGGGGCCAAAGCTGACAGTTTTTTTGTCGTAAAATGTATATTTTTTTGTTTGTTTGTTTGTTTGTTTTTATAGCAAATTACTGTAAATTGAAAAATGGCACCACTGTAATGTTTACAGTAAAACTCTGGTGACTGAGCTGGCAGTATTTTGCAGTAAAATCTATAGTCGTTTTTACAGTGTATAAAAAGTAGTGCTTTGCTGTTTTTAAGGCAGGAGACTACGGTCCATCCAGACCCACACCTCCCGCCACCTGAACAGTTTTTTCCCCTCGGCAATCACACACATGAACAATAACAAGATCTGATAGCTCAGTTACAGCTCATGTTATTCTATTCTGTGTTATATGTGTTTTATTGTGCACCATTGCACCAAGAAAAATTCCAAGTTTGTGAACCCTTTCTCAAACAATGGCAATAAAAACTATTCTGATTCGGATTCTGATATTTTATGTAGACATTTGATATTTGGTCTATTTACTATGAATTTTGTAGAAAAGAAAAATAGCGTAGTGTAAGAAAAAATATATATAGATTTCACGGTAAAAATTTGGGAACTGTCACGAGAATTAATGAAATACAGTCTTGGGTCGTTTTTACATCAGATTTTCCATCGCCATCTTCTTCCGCTTATTCGAGGTCGGGTTGCGGGGGCAGCAGCCTAAGCAGGGAAGCCCAGACTTCCCTCTCCCCAGCTACTTCGTCCAGCTCTTAGCGGGGGATCCCGAGGCGTTCCCCGGCCAGCTGGGAGACATAGTCTTCCCTACTTGTCCTGGGTCTTCCCCGTGGCCTCCTACCGGTTGGACGTGCCCTAAACACCTCCCTAGGGAGGCGTTTGGGTGGCATCCTGACCAGATGCCCGAACCACCTCATCTGGCTCCTCTCGATGTGGAGGAGCAGCGGCTTTACTTTGAGTTCCTTCCGGATGGCAGAGTTTCTCACCCTATCTCTAAGGGAGAGCCCCGCCACCCGGCAGAGGAAAGTCATTTCGGCCGCTTGTACCCGTGATTTTGCCCTTTCAGTCATGACCCAAAGCTCATGACCATAGGTGAGGATGGGAACATAGATCGACCGGTAAATTGAGAACTTTGCCTTCCGGCTCAGCTCCTTCTTCACCAAAACGGATCGATACAACGTCCGCATTACTGAAGACGCTGCACCAATCCGCCTGTCGATCTCACGATCCACTCTTCCCCCAATTGTGAACAAGACTCCTAGGTACTTAAACTCCTCCACTTGGGGCAGGGTCTCCTCTCCAACCCGGAGATGGCACTCTTTCCTTTTCCGGGCGAGAACCATGGACTCGGACTTGGAGGTGCTGATTCTCATTCTGGTCGCTTCACACTCGGCTGCGAACCGATCCAGTGAGAGCTGAAGATCCTGGCCAGATGAAGCCATCAGGACCACATCATCTGCAAAAAGCACAGACCTAATCCCACTGCCACCAAACCGGATCCCCTAAACGCCTTGACTGGGCCTAGAAATTCTGTCCCTAAAAGTTATGAACAGAATGGGTGACAAAGGGCAGCCTTGGTGGAGTCCAACCCTCACTGGAAGCGTGTCCGACTTACTGCCGGCAATGCGGACCAAGCTCTGGCACTGATCATACAGGGAGCGGACCGCCACAATAAGACAGTCCGATACCCCATACTCTCACATCAGATTTTTGTAAAAAAAAATATATATATATTCCCAATATTATTTATACGGCAGTCTAAGATGCCAGTTGTTTATCGTAAAATCTTTTTTTTTTTTTACTGCAAATTACTGTCTGCTGTTAGTCTTATTTTATATATTCCTTTTTTTTTCTTTTTTGTCCAGCTTCTCAGCCAAATCATATAGTTAATGTAAACGCCTGTATCGGCTGTACACATTTACTTTACAAAAGAGAAGTGTGGAATACTTCTCTTGTTGCCTTATTTGTTTTTGATGTATTTATTAAATGTATTTATATTATCATTTTGTGCAGCCGGGCCGGGCAGGAGGGGATAGAAAGAGAAAAAAAGGAAGGCAGAGAGGGAAATTGTGGGGATAAGAGGGGGATTAGACAGAGAGGCAAAAACAACAACAGCAAACACAACAATAACAACAACAACAATAGAGCAACATTAGCACATATGATATGTACAAATATGATGGTAAAAGTGATAGCAAAGATGCAAATAGTGAAATAAATAATAATACAGAAATGACAATGAGCATTATTACACTATAAATGGAGCAATACAAATACCAATAGAGATAACGCTATTGATAATGAATAATACCAATAATTTACCTCTATTATCAACAATACAGTTGTTCAAATGCAACACTAAATATACATAATGATAACTAGATGTACAAAAGAAAGCAGAAAAATGGAGGGGGAAAAAAGAAAAGCCAGCTATATTAACCTTGTAGTTTGTTATAGCAAATAGGTTAAGCTTTGTCAGTGTGCCATGTGTTGCCCAGTTTACTCTAGGGGAACTATGTAAATATATGTTTTGATGAAACCTGAATATATGCATGAGTGCATTTTATATATTCCTGAGAACAACAGTCCTCTCCAGTAGACATTTGATATTTGGTGTATATATTATGAAATTTGTGTAAAATAGCATGGTGTAAAAAAAAATAAAAAATCTGCCAGTACTTTTCAGTGTAGAAAAAAAGAGTGTGTTGATGATTTTGAGAATCATTAGTTTTAATTTCTATATGCCTGAGAACGATTTTGAGAATTATTAGTTTTATTTTCTATATGCCTGAGAACCAGAGTCCTCTACAGTGGACATCTGATGTTTTGTCTATTTTGTCAGAGTTACAAATTTTGTTGACAAGCGATAGAAAATGGATGAATATATGGTAGTGTAAAAAACATTTTACGGTAAAAACGCGACACCTCAGTTGCCAGGATTTTACAGTGAAAAAAACCTTTTTTTTAACATGGAATAAACTGAAAAATATATTTTTTTACGGCCAAGTCCTGGCGACTGAGCTCTAGTTTTTTTTAGCATAAAATCTATGGTCGTTTTTTACCAAAATATGGTAAATTGAAGAACGTACCACTGTTGTTTTCACAATAACAATCCGGTGACTAGGCTGCTACTTTTTTACAGTAAAATGTATGCCATTTTTTCACAGCTAATTACTGTAAATTGGAAAATGGCACTACTGTAATTTTTACAGTAAAATTCAGGTGACTGAGATGCCAGTATTTTGCCGTAAATTGTGAACTTGCGTCCTTTACGGTGAACATTTATTGTTGGGTCTATTTTGACAGCGTTACAAAGTTTGCTGAAAAAGATAGGCCCGTGTAACAAATGTGTAGATTTTACGGTTAACATCTGACCGCTCAGTCGTCAGGATTTCACTGTAAAATTGACAGTGTTTTTTCACTCTGAATAAATTGACTTTGGTCATTTTTTACAGTAAAATTCTGGCAACTGAACTGCATGTACTGTATTTTGCCGTTAAATCTACAGTTGTTTTGAAAGTATATAAAAATTAGTGTTTTGCTGTTTTTATTTCCGATTTACTGATAAATAAATGTGTCAAGGACTTTCTACTGAATGTGACAGCTCTTAAATGTTTTTTGCAATCTGCTACAAAAATGTTTGGCTCCCTCTCACAATTTTTTTGAACAGAATTCCCAGGCTGCCAGTCAAATAGCCCTGCTGAGAAGAGCCTCTAATACAGTATTTTAGTTACATTATTAAATGAATGAATATATTACATACACCACTCAGTAACAGGGCACTACAACAACAAACATAAAGCTGTAATAACTTTTTCGAGCATTATTGTCTGGTTAATGATAACATTATAATAAAGTGTCGATGCTATGTTTCTTAAATTTCGCTCAAAAATACTTCCACTGTATCCATGCAAGATATTTATTTAGAACCAAACGTGTGCGGGCTTTTATTTTGTCTTCATTGACTGCGAGCCCCTTTGTTTTAAAATGCGGGGGCACGTATTTATTGTCACAATTTCCTCCCAGTGAAGGGCTTATGTCTGTAAAACACATTAAAATCATAATGCAATCTCGGCTAACCCGGGAGCAACGTTATTGTTCCATTAAACCTGGCGAACAAGCCAGCAGCCCAGCCTGTTTATCAATCCAATATCTCATAATGTGCTCTCTGCTTGGTCATTTTGAATATAGAAATATCTTGCTGTGTTATTGAACCATATTTCCTATATTTAGTATTAGTCTCATGTTCTGACAAGAATCGGACACATCCAATATGATATTTGATTATTTCAGACCTTTTTTTGTTTGTTTGTTTGTTTTTTTCCCCGCTTCCCTATAGTCTCGAGGTGATATTGGATACCTTACATGTGCAGAGCGGTTTTATCTGGTTATAAAAATGATTTAGTGTGTACTCTGTGCACAGTGTCATTGACTAGCTTTAATTTCACTGCAGAGGTGGACTTTATTACTCTGCTACTCCTTGGACGTGTGTGTGTGAATGGGCGTGTGTGTGTGTGTGTGTGTGTGTGTGTGTGTGTGTTCTTGTATTTCCACCCTTCTCGAGACATCAACAAGGAAAAGTACCTTCCTAATAGAGAATGTCTTATGGTGTCTTATGTCCCTGGTGGTGAACTTTATCAAAATTAGGGTGGTCCGGAAAAGGAGGGATTTTTCAAATTGACTCTGTATCGGTTATCAAAGTGCTCCCACTCTGGTCAACATATGTAATGAAAAGTGTGTGTAAGAATTTGAAATGCGTCCCATTTCGCCGAAATTAATTTAAAAAAACATATGCATATGGAGACATACTGTAATAATGTGAAGTAATTAATGAAGATTAAACGTACCTTCCATATGAAGACCGGTGAACAAGTTAGGTCATGAATCATGGTCCCAATTAGGATTGTCCCGATCCGATATTTGGATCGGATCGGCCACCGATATTTGCCAAAAAATGCGTATCGGCAAGGCATGGGAAAATGTCGAACCAGATCCAGTTTTTAAAAAAACTCCTGTCCGTGTTTTCCAACGCACCGATTTAAATAATTCATTCCACTCTTCTGCTGCTCCCTATTCTACGTTCTGCATTTTCCAGCACACCTTCAAAACATCCACAGGTCTGTGTTCTAACCGTTCAGACGGCCGTGTGAATTAAAAGTTACGGTAAAAATGTCAGCTGTGTGGGATTATTTTACCCTACAAAACGAAAAAGATGAAGAGGTGGAGTGCAAAACATGTCACAATAAAGTCAAGTGTGGTGGTGAAGTTGTAAGACATTTTAATGACTCTTTAGAGTGAGAGGCTTTTTAGCACTCATCATAGACGAACACAGGAGCAGGCTGACACCTGAACATCTTAAAGTGCTTGTCTTTGTTAGAAAGAATCCCCCCATTATGCTTGGACTTCAATTATTTGCCCCCCCCTGACTGGGGCAAACAATTGAAGGGAGTGTGTAGATATATATATATATATTTTTTTTAAGTTTACACTTTTTCAAGAGCAAGTATTAATGCTGAGGTATAGACGTTTTATCCCACTCGGGTTGTTTGTGTGTTTTGCTTCTTTAAATAATGTATACAGCATTATTTGCACTTTATACTGTTCACTTTTTTACTGTTTAATGATGCCATTTCTGTTTGTCATGTATACTTTTTGATATTTTGTGTTTATCCTTGAATACCAACAATTGTGTATTATTCAAACTCATCTAATTCAGCTGGCTAGTTGTTATCAAGAGTACTAAAATCATTTCCAGCATGAATCTGACATCTAAGTAGGCTAAATAGCTTTAAACTTTAATACATGCTCGAATAGGCCAGTATCGGAAAGTATCGGTATCGGATCCGAAGTGCAAAAACAATATCGGTATCAGATCGGAAGTGCAAAAACCTGGATCGGGACATCCCTAGTGCCAATACAATAAACCATTGCATCTAATAGACCAGTGGTTCTCAACTTTTTTTCAGTGATGTACCCCCTGTGAACATTTTTTTTAATTCAAGTACCCCCTGATCAGAGCAAAGCATTTTTGGTTGGAAAAAAGATTTAAAGAAGTAAAATACAGCACTATGTTATCAGTTTCTGATTCTCTAAATTGTATAACAGTGCAAAATATTGCTCATTTGTAGTGGTCTTTCTTGAACTATTTGGAAAAAAAGATATAAAAATAACTAAAAACTTGTTGAAAAATAAACAAGTGATTCAATTATAAATCAAGATTTCTACACAGAAGTAATCATCAACTTAAAGTGCCCTCTTTGGGGATTGTAATAGAGATCCATCTGGATTCATGAACTTAATTCTAAACATTTCTTCACAGAAAAAAAAAAATTTAACATCAATATTTATGGAACATGTCCACAAAAAATCTGGCTGTCAACACTGAATATTGAATATTGCATATTCACAGTTTATGAACTTATATTCATATTTTGTTGAAGTATTATACAATAAATATATCTATAAAGAATTTTGGAATTGTTGTTATATTTAGAATATTTTTGAAAAATCTCACGTACCCCTTGGCAGGGGTACACGTACCCCCATTTGAGAACCACTGTAATAGACAATGTCCCATTTGCACCCCTGGTGGTGATATCTATCAGAATTAGGGTGGTCCCAAGAAGGAGGGTGTAGAGCAGGGGTCACCAACGTGGTGCCTGCGGGCACCAGGTCGCCCGTAAGGACCAGATGAGTCCCCCGCTGGCTTTTTCTAAAAATAGCTCAAATAGCAGCACTTACCAGTGAGCTGCCTCTATTTTTTACATTTTATTTATTTACGAGCAAGCTGGTCTCACTTTGCTCGACATTTTTAATTCTAAGAGAGACAAAACTCAAATAGAATTTGAAAATCCAAGAAAATATTTTAAAGACTTGGTCTTCACTTGTTTAAATAAATTAATACATTTTTTTTACTTTGCTTCCTATAACTTTCAGTAAGACAATTTTAGGGAAAAAATACAACTTTAAAAATGATTTTAGGATTTTTAAACACATATATATACCTTTTTACTTTTTGAATTCTTTCCTCTTTATTCATGACAATTTAAATCAATGTTCAAGTAATTTTTTGTTTTTTATTATTGTAAAGAATAATAAATACATTTTAATTTAATTCTTCATTTTAGCTTCCGTTTTTTCGACGAAGAATATTTTTGAAATATTTATTCAAACTTACTATGATTAAAATTTAAAAAATTATTTTGGCAAATGTAGAAAATCTTTAGAATCAAATTTAAATCTTATTTCAAAGTCTTTTGAATTTCTTTTAAAATTTTTGTTCTGGAAAATCTAGAAGAAATAATTATTTGTGTTTATTAGAAATATAGCTTGGTCCAATTTGTTCTATATTATAACAAAGTGCAGATTGGATTTTAACCTATTTAAAACATGTCATTAACATTCTAAAATTAATCTTAATCAGGAAACAATTACTAATGGTGTTCAATAAATATTTGTTTTATATTTTTCAATAAGATTCGAATTAGCTAGTTTTTCTATTCATTTTTTTTGGTTGACCTATGAAATTTAAAGAGTCGAAATTGAAGATAAACTATGTTTCAAAATGTTATTTAAATTTTTTCCGTGTTTTTCTTCTTTTAAACCGTTCAATTAAGTGTTTTTTTTTCATAATTTATTCTTTACAAAAAACCTTCCGTAGAAGGAAAAAAAATGTACGACGGAATGACAGACAGAAATAACCATTTTATATATATATATATATATATATATATATATATATATATATATATATATATATATATATATATATATTTATTAAAGGTAAATTGAGCAAATTGGCTATTTCTGGCAATTTATTTAAGTGTGTATCAAACTGGTAGCCTTTCGCAATAATCAGTACCCTAGAAGTAGCTCTTGGTTTCAGAAAGGTTGGTGACCCCTGGTGTAGAGGATGCCCTCTTGGGGGGTTTGCAGACCACCACACACCGCCAGGAGAGTCTGGGATTCAGGGTACAACACTGTTTTATTGTCATATATCCGCGCCAGTCTTTTGCTTTCCAGCAAGTTGGGTCCTGTGGGAACAAAGCAGACATGGAGTCAAGTGGGCGGCGCCGGGGGCCGGTGGAGGCGCCTCCTCTTGCTGCGCACTCAGTCCGCGCGGTGTTGATGCTGGGCGCTCGACTTCGTCGCGGTGCACCGCCAGGTGGTCCAAACAAAAAAGCAGTCTTTTTCTCACAATGCGTCAACTTTTTTTTTTATATAAAATCCGGAAAAAGTTCTCATATTCTTTCTATTTCTGTAATATTGCAATATTTTCTTGTAAAATTATTACTTTTTTATGTAAAATTATAACTTTTTTATGCAAAATGATTGCTTTTTAATGCAAATTGGTAACATTTGTCATGTAAAATTCTGACTTTTATCACAATATTGCCAATTTTTTTTTGTTCTTGTAAAACAGTGACATTTTTTGAATAACATTATGACTTTTGTCATAATTTTGCCAAGTAAAATTCAGATTATTATTACATTGCCAAAATGTCAGTTTGCTTATAAAATTGTGACTTTTGTCCAGTAAAATTACAACTCTTTTCATAAAATTGCCAACATTTTAAGCTTTTCTTGTAAAATCGCGACTGTTATTGAGTAACATTCCAACTTTTATCATAATTTTGAACAAAATTCTCGTAAAAATGTGATTTGCGTTGAGTAAAATTACGACTTTTATTATCTACCCTGCCTTCCGCCCGATTGTAGATGAGATAGGCGCCAGCGCCCCCCGCGACCCCAAAAGGGAATAAGCGGTAGGAAATGGATGGATGGATGGATTATAATACTGCTAAAATTGTAAGTTTTTCTTGTGAAATGATGACCTTTTTCTTGTGAAATTCCAACTCATTTTTTACAACAAGCTTTTTTATATTGGCATAGTTTGTATATATTATTAATGTTGTAAATACAGATCTTTATACATCTAGAATGGGTGGTCCTAAAGAGGTAGGCATTGTTCAGAGGTCTCAAGAAGGTAACAAATACAAAAATGCGCTTGTGTGTGTGTGGGGGTGTGTGTGTGTGTGTGTGTGTGTGTGTGTGTGTGTGTGTGTGTGTTGTGCGTGTGTGCGTGTGTGTGTGTGTGTGTTGTGCGTGTGTGTGTGTGTGTGTTTGTGTGTGTGTGTGTGTGTGTGTGTGTGTGTGCACACATGTTCATGCCACGCCTGTGCCGCACATCCAACACCTCCATGTTAGCTATACATGCTGCATGTTCAATGGAGCAATCAACTAAACCCCCCAAAAAAACAGAGATAGCCATTCACGTTAATTTTTTTTTTTTGCAGTGACAAACCCCACTTCTGATCAATAGCTGCAGAGCCGTAATCATGTTTGTGCCACTGAATTCTTTAACCTTTCAGCGACCCTGCTGAAGGCCAGTGGCCCAATCACAGAACCTAATTGAATCTGCTCAGTGGTAACCCTCAAACGTAGCCCCGCCAACGCCACCCTGCCTCTGTCCCACTGATGAAAAAATAAAATTGCAGGTGAAAAATGAATACCGCTGCGGCCAAGCGAGGGAGATGGCAGCGAGCCACATTTATAAATACTCTTTGTTTTTTTTTAATCCAAGATGGAGGAGAGTAAAGTGCAAGAAAGGAGGTTGGGCTTAGGTTTCTTACTACACCGTCGACCCTATTGGAGGGGCACTCCTATAAAGCAGTGTTTTTCAACCTTTTTTGAACCAAGGCACAGTTTTTGTGTTGAAAAAACCCAGGGACACACCACCAGCAGAAATCATTAAAAAACGAAACTCAGTTGACAGTAAAAAGTCGTTGTCAAATTTGTTGGTTATGACTTTAAAGCATAACCAAGCATGCATCACCATAGCTCTAGTCTCAAAGTAGGTGAACTTATTTGGAGTTTTTTGCTCCGTTCCTGTGTGTAGTGTTTTAGTTCTTGTCTTGCGCTCCTATTTTGGTGGCTTTTTCTCTTTTTTTGGTATTTTCCCGTAGCAGTTTCATGTCTTCCTTTAAACGATATTTCCCGCATCTACTTTGTTTTAGCAATCAAAAATATTTCAGTTGTTTTTATCCTTCTTTGAGGGGACATTGTTGATTGCCATGTCATCAAATCAAATCAACTTTATTTATAAAGCACATTTAAAATTTACCACAGGGGTAGCCAAAGTGCTGTACAATGGACAGGTTAAAATATAATACGAGAACCGAGCAAACAACACAACACAAACCGAACTTGATAAAATATAATTAAATAAAACATAAAAACAACTTCACAGCAGGTGTATAATGGGGCGCCATTGCGGGATGGATATCACTCTGTGTTAAAAGCCAAGGAATAAAAGTATGTTTTTAAGAGAGATTTAAAAACAGGACGAGAGGAGGCTTGTCTAACACTCAGATGTAGGTCGTTCCAGAGCTTGGGAGCATCAGCAGCGAAAGCTCTGTCACCTCTAAGCTTCAGCCTTGTGTCAGGGACCGTCAGTAGCAGCTGATCAGCTGATCTTAGAGATCGGGTGGGGCAGTAAGGCTGAAGGAGGTCGGAGAGATATGTTGGCGTGAGGTTGTTTAGACATTTAAAAACAAATAGAAGGAGTTTAAAACTGATTTGATAACGCACAGGGAGCCAGTGAAGGGACGCTAATATAGGGGTGATGTGCTCACGTCTGCGGGTCTGTGTTAGACGAGCAGCAGAGTTCTGCACGAGCTGCAGGCGGGCGAGGGAGGCCTGGCTAATGCCTACATACAGGGCATTGCAGTAGTCTAAACGATTCCAGATAAAGGCGTGAATTAATTTCTCGAGATCATGTCCTGACAGAAGCGGTTTCTCTTTCGCTATTTGGCGTAATTGATAAAAGCTTTTTTGAACAACATTTCTTATATGTTTTTCGAATTTAAAATCTCAGTCGAACTTTACCCCCAGGTTTGTGACACAGTCGCTGAGATACGGGGTCAGAGTGCCGAGATCAACGTTGGGGGAGGGAGAGCGACTTGGACCGAACAACGTGACTTCTGTTTTGTCTTCATTTAGACTCAGGAAGTTAGCTGAAAGCCAGGCTTTGATGTCGTGCAGTCAGTCAATGAGACGTTGAACTGTGTTATTTTGTGCCATGGGAAAACAGATCTGGCAATCATCGGCATAAAAATTAAATGCAATACCATACTTCCTAAAAATAGAACCAAGGGGGAGAAGGTAAAGCGCAAATAGGATTGGGGCAAGGATTGAGCCCTGGGGAACCCTGTGTGGTAGAGGAGCTGTCAAAGACATAAAACTGTCTATTTTTACACAAAAACTCCTGTAGGCTAGGTATGACTGGAACCAGCTGATACCCACACAGTTCTCAAGACGAGTGCTTAAGGTGGCGTGGTCGACGGTGTCGAACGCAGCAGACGGATCTAAAAGCACTAGGACGACATATTTGCCAGAATCAGTTGACAGGAGGATATCGTTAAAAACTTCTAGAAGCGCTGACTCTGTGCTGTGGAGGGCTTTAAAACCAGACTGGAACAGCTCAGTGATACCATTATCCTCTAAGAAGGGCAACAACTGACTTTAGCCAACCTTCTCTAATATTTTGGAAATGTATGGAAGATTAGAGATAGGTGTAAGGTTAGAGAGAAGAGAGGGGTCGTATGAACATTGTGGACGCCGTCTTTGCTACACAGTAAGTCTTTGCTGTCGTCCAGCATACTGTTTTTGTTTACTTTGTAGCCAGTTCATTTTTAATTTCGTTCTGCGTAGCCTTCCCTAGGCTTCAATGCCTTTTCTTAGGGGCACTCCCCTTTTTGTTTATTTTTGGTTTAAGCATTAGATACCTTTTTACCTGCATGATGCCTCCCGCTGTTTCTGACATCTACAAAGCAATTAGCTACCGGCTGCCACCAACTGATATGTAAGAGTATAACACGGTTACTCTACCGAGGTCTAGACAGCACCGACACTCAATAACAACACATTATTTGCAGACTATAATTACTGGTTTGCAATAAATATGTTTAACCCAAATACTGTATTTCCTTGAATAGCCGCCGGGGCGCCAATTAATTTAAAACTTCTTCTCACTCCTGCGCCTATTCAAGGCATGTGGTAAAAGTAAGCAGGCACTAATCATTTTAAAACCTCTTTTCACCCCTGCGATTACCAATGGCATGCAGTAAAAAATTGAGTGTGATAAAAAAATAAAATCAAATAAAAATACAAATTCTTCTGCGGCCGCGGCCCGGTGGTTGGGTACCACTGTTCTACAACATGTCATCGAAATCGCCTTTACACAACGCTTGCCAGCCGGATGCATGCATTTCGCAGTTTCTCATACGAGATTGCAATGCATACTTGGTCAACAGCCATACCTTTTACACTGATGGTTGTGATATAAACAATTTAAACACTCTTACTAATATGTGCCACACTCTGTGAACCCACACCAAACACATTTCTGGAGAACATCAGCTCTGTAACACATTATAAACGCAACATAAGAATTACCTAAAATGCCATCCGTCCATGAATCTTGGCTATGTTATACACGCGCCCCCAACCCCGCCCACCTCAACCAACGCACGTAGAATGGGGGGGGGGGGGTTGGTGCTAGCGGAGTGTATAGTATAGTCAAGAGGCATGAATGCATGTCATTGTGGGTAATTCTTATGTTGCGTTTATAATGTGTTACAGAGCCGATGTTCTCCCGAAATGTGTTTGGTGTGGGTTCACAGAGTGTGGCACATATTAGTAAGAGTGTTAAAGTTGTTTTATATCACAACCATCAGTGTGATCTGTATGGCTGTTGAACAAGACCCCTGGTTTGGACATAGTAAAAGCAAAAAAATTAATTCCTCCGCCATTTTGAAAATGATGACAGGGGAAGCGTCACTCGTGACGTCATGAATTTTACCCGGCGGTAAAAGTAAGCATGTGCTAATAACTTTGGGGAGCGAGTTTGACCCGACAGTAATTCAAGGCAGGCGCATATTACATGCCTGGCAGCTATTCACGGAAATACGATATGTGAAATCAGATAATCTTCCACGGCACGCCACACCGTAGTTGGAAAACACTGCTATAAAGTAATCTGATTTATTTGCATAGTCTATCCCCATGGTTCATATTTGCCTTTGTTACTCATATCATTAATTAAGAGTAATGTCTCAGCATTTTTCTTCCGGTGTCACATTAAAGGATGTAAAATGTTGGAGGTCACCACAGGTGCGTGTGTGTGTGTTCGGCTGTGTGGACGTATATCTTTGGTTTGTATGTGTGTGTTTGTGTGCATGTGCCTGTGTGATGGTCCCCTTCTGATTGATAAGGTGTCTGTGCAGGCTGCAGATTGCTCCCGCTGATTGCTTCTGAGAGTTCCAGCTGATTTATAATCAGAGCAGGATGAAGGATTGAGCTGTGGATTGCTTATCTGTTTAGCCCCCATTGCAACATAAATGGACAAATTATCATGTGGGACACACACACACACACACACACACACACACACACACACACACACACACAAACACACACATGCACACAAACACACAAGACAGACAGGAACAGGAAGCCTCTCAAAGAAATGGCTACTTAGCCTCATGATCAGTGTTACTAATCAGTGCAGTCATATTTTCATGAAGGAAAATGCAATCAGTCTCATTTGTTTGCTTGTGCAAGGATAGGCTCAAAAATTTGGGAAAACAAAGCAAAAAGGTAGCGAGGAGGATTGTGTTTGCTGTTGAGTCTGAAAACTGTTTGTAGGTATAATTATTGATGATACAATTAACTGAAAATCTCATGTAAAAAACATACAACATAAAGTAGCAAGAAACATGTCAATAATGAATAAAGCAAAACATGTTCTTGACAGAAAAATCACTTCATATTCTCTACTGCTCACTAGTGTTACCATATCTCAGTTACTGTGCAGAAAAATTGGTAAATAACCACAAAAGTACACTTCATTCTTAACAGTGTTATAAAAAGAACTTTTTTTTTTTTTTTTTTTTTTTTTTTTCCCAAGATGGCGCTGCTGTAGTGGCAGCTGTTGGCAGGAGCTCTGTGCTCTTGTGTCATCCTTTTGTGTTGCCCTCTTGTTTTCATGTGTTATTATATTTTCTTGCCTTTTGGTCCGGGACCCTTTGGGGCTGTGTGACAAGGGGTGGCACTTTCGTGACCTCTGTGGTGCTTTTTTTGTGGACTTCTGGATCTGCCTCCCGGGAGCCTTTTGGCCATGGAGACCAGCTGCAGGGTCTCTGCCACACCGGAGTCGGTTTGGAGGGACTGGAGGAGATGCGGATGAGGGGACAGGGCTGCGGAGCTAGCACTGAGCGCTGGGACTGAGAGTTTTCGCGGTGTCTTGGCTGGGTGAGCAGGTGTCGGACACCTCAGTCACCCTGGACGCATCCTCGCTCATCCATGCGGACTGGACACTGGCTGAGAGTGGAGTCGGCTGTCTTGGTTGCTTTGTTGGGTCTGCTCCTGTCTCTGGCCATGCTCCCTCCACCCCAGCGGACGATGGCGTGGAACACCGAAGAGGCCACCACAGTGTATATGTTTATTTTACTTTTTATTCATAGCTGTATGTAGAAGTGTCTGGTTGTATCTGCTGCTTTAATGTCTTTAATGTCCTCTGTGTTCTTTAATGTTTGATGTTTCCCTCTTACACACATGTAAGAGGGATGTGTTCTATGGCTATGAGTTTTTTTTTTTCCCTTGGCCTCAGTCCGCACCCCCTCTCCAGGGCCCAGGCTAAGACTGATTTTTTAATTTTATTTTAATCTTCTATTTTTTTCTCCCATTCCCCCCCCCCTTGTTTACCTGTATCTCATCTTTTTTGTAAGGAGCGCTGGAAGCCGGCAGACCCGTCAGCGATCCTGTTCTGTCTCCCTGGAATGTTTGTCTGATCTTGAATGGGATTGTGCTAAAAATTTCAATTTTCCTGAAGGAACTCTCCTGACGGAATAAATAAAGTACTATCTAATCTAATCTAATCTCTAAAGTTGGAATAATACATAATATTGGATATAGAGAACATACAAACCCTTTATCCATTGAATCGAAAATACTGAATTTCCACGATTAGTGGATTTGCAAAATGCTAAAATTATACACAAAACAAACTATAACCTGCTACCCAAAAGTACACAAGAATTCTTCTTAACAAAAGAGGAAAAATTTAACCTTAGAGGAAAATGTAATTTAAAACATTTGTATGCAAGTACAACACTTAAAGGCCTACTGAAATGAGATGTTCTTATTTAAACAGGGATAACAGGTCCATTCTATGTGTCATACTTGATCATTTCGCGATATTGCCATATTTTTGCTGAAAGGATTTAGTAAAGAACATCAACGATAAAGTTTGCAGCTTTTGGTGTTGATAAAAAAGCCTTGCCTGTTCCAGAAGTCGTAGACGATGACGTCACAAGGGGGAGGGGAGGGCTCCTCACATCCTCACATTGTTTTTAATGGGAGCCTCCAACAAAAAGAGCTATTCGGACCGAGAAAACGACAATTTCCCCATTAATTTGAGCGAGTATGAAAGATTTGTGGCTGAGGATATTGATAGCGAAGGACTAGAAAAAAAAATAAAAATAAAGATTAAAAAAAAGGCGATTGCATTGGGACGGATTCAGATGTTTTTAGACACATTTACTAGGATAATTCTGGGAAATCCCTTATCTTTCTATTGTGTTGCTAGTGTTTTAGTGAGATTAAATAGTACCTGGTAGTCGGAGGTGTGTGTCCACGGGTGTCTTGAGGCCAGTGTCTGAGGGAAGTCACGGCAGGCACAAGGACGGCGCAAACTCCACAGATCTCCGGTAAGAGGCGACTTTTTAACACATTTTCTCACCGAAACCTGCTGGTTTACAAGTGGTCGGGAACCATGTTCGCTTGACCGCTCTGATCCATAGTAAAGCTTCACCTGCGGGAATTTTAAACAAGGAATCACCGTGTGTTTGTGTGGCTAAAGGCTAAAGCTTCCCAACTCCATCTTTCTACTGTGACTTCTCCATTATTAATTGAACAAATTGCAAAAGATTCAGCAACACAGATGTCCAGAATAGTTTAATTGCGCGATGAAAATAGACGACTTTTAGCCGCAAATGGTGCTGCACACGTCATCATTCCGCGACGTTTTCAACAAGAAACAATTTCGGGAATGGATTAAGCAAAGCAATCAAACAATGTACTAATATGATCCACTTCAAGAAACTCTTCAAACTTAAGTGTTTACAAAGCACACAGAAGAACCTCAATAAACTTTCTGAATTTATTTCATCCATCCATTCATTTTCCAGGTAGTCTTATTTATCTCAGCATATGAAATATAACTTAAATAAAGTATGTATTTCATTTTATTGTGATTACTTATGGAGTATATTGTGAATAAATTGAGAGCAGGAAGTGAACATAAGTTTTAGCAACTGCTAAGTAAAGGAAAAGGGGTAGGATTAAATAAGTTCTGCTTCTTCCTACTCCTTTTTGAACATGCTGGATAGAGACACTGAAAATTGTGATGTATCATGTTGTATGCTTGCATGCTCCAATAAACACAAACTCAACTCAACTCAAATGTACAAACCAGAACACAGTTTAGTTTTTTTCCCAAGAGCTGTCCCCGGCGAAGGGAGGTCTTCTTCCTCCATTTGTTAGAAAAGAGGGATAGGATAATGTCCCCGGGATTTTTGTGGCCTTAAGAAGATTTTTTTGTGTGACCATATTCCGGTCTTTAAATGGGATCTACATTTCTGTGGAATTGGGTCCATCATTCACAATCCTTATGTGATACAAGCACACGTGTAACATTGTTACCAAAGACTGAGATAAAACTGTATTTAGTAAACAAGAAACACGAAATGAGTGCATCATGGAAGTGCACGGCAAGCAGCAAGATCCTAGTTTAAAGAAGAGCTTGCATCTATTAGTCATGAAACACAAACACAAGTCATAATTTACACTTTACGCACTATCCTTTGTTTTGATCATAACAACCAAAAATACTCTCCATCTATACAAACCTAACAAGGAAAATGTCAGGCTTGCCCTGACAGTTTGTTTGTGTTCTAGTTTTTTCCTGTGTGTGTAGTATTTCCTGTCAGCGCTCTTATTTTTTTGGTTTCCTGTCTTTCTCCCTGAGCTCTGTTTCCCCTCAGCTGCAGCTGATTGGCATCTGGCCACACCTTTTGTCAATCAGCCTGCTCCTATTTTTTCCTGCTTTTGTCCTCCAGTCAGTGCTGGATTATTGTCGATGTCACTTCCGCATTGTCGCTCCTGTCGTGTCGTTTCGTGTCGTGTCATTGCAGCGTAGCGGTAAGCTATATTTCGGTATTTGTTAGTAGCTTACTTTCTTTTGTTCCCTGCTTCCGTTTTGTTTTCATTCTACAAGTAACGACTTCTGTTTTCCTGCTCGCTACCCGCTAGCTTCCACGCTAGGCCCTTTTGTTTTTGCTAGCTTCCATGCTCAGCTCCTTTTGTTTTCTAGCTCCCATGCTAGCTCTTTTAGTTTTGTTATACGCCTCATGCGCGCTTTTTGTTATACCCCTTTAGTTCTTTTCTAGTATTTTAATTAAAACATGTTTACCTGCAAAATGCCTGCTTCTTTCTCTGCATCTTGGGGTTCGTCACAAATAAACTCTGACAGTAAATACAAAACAAAAAATAACATAGAATGTATCCGAAAAGGAGCAGGAAGAAGCAACAGCTTTTAATGTCTCGCTTCATCACTTAGATATAATAATATGATGTTTTAACAACATTAAAGTTAAAGTACCAATGATTGTCTTACACACACACACACTAGGTGTGGCGTAGTTATGATGACCTTATTTAACAAAATTAAGTCAGTGTATTCTATAAAATACATTATATTATAGTACAGGTATAAAGTATATAATAGAATACATTTAAAGTTACATCCATGAATAATCAAAATACAAATAATAAAAAACACTCATCATTTTATCAAATGTAGTTTATATGAAACATATATATATATACATATATATATATATATATATATATATACAATATATATATATATATATATATATATATATATATATATTAAAAAAAATCTCCTGATTGAGGGAACCTTTCATGAAACAGTTCTGTAGAGATGAAGTAGTGTTGTGATTTTTCACACACACACACACATACATATGTATATATATATATATATATATATATATATATATATATATATATATATAAAGTCCTCTGATAGGGATCATTAATGAGAGGCAGGTGTGCCCAATTAGTGCCCCTCGCAACCCATGACAACAAAAAGAGGAAAGGAGCGCTAAAAACTGAAATAAACACTAAACACAACAGGTCATGACAATGTTTGTCTTTTTTGAATGCATTCTGGCTCATAAATAAACGCTAGCAAAAGCCAGCTAGCAATGAAAGCTTTAGATTTGCTCCATCTAAAGCCTTCCAAAAACCTACATCAAGGTTTTAAGTACATGCTGGAAATACACTGTATACATAATTTAGTATCAGGCACATTCATAATGGCATGTAATATTTAGTAATTTGCTTATTTTAAGCATACAACATTGCATTAATTTCACAGACAAATCAAAACGTTCATTTCCTTCAATTATAATAACAACTACTAATCATGGCAACGTTCATGAGAGAAAACAAAGACTACTTTGGGACAAATGTTGATCCAGAACCTTATATTTTTGAGACTGAGTGTAGAGAAGCTGAGTGATAAGCATATCCAACAAGTAGCAGTATTGCTGAGTGTTCAACAAGAAATCCAAGCTACCAACATAGTAAAACAATCACTTACTGGACAATGTCTGCTCTTACTGGGATGCTTACTGATTGGATGTCCATATTGTCCCATTGAAATTAAGAATTAATCACAATCCTCATACAGGTAAAAAAACAAAAACAAAAAAAAACGTGACACAAACAAGCGTCTTTTTGTATCTCTCTGGCCATCTCCGGGTTTTTATTTAATTTCAAAGTTGACCAACATCTTAATTTATGGCAACATCCTTCTACTAAAAACGTGGGCTAGACTAAACTTTTACCAACTCAGAAGTGATACAGCAGCTCAGTATTTTAATAGCGACATAAGAATGTTTCCCTTTTTGTGCTCATGGTGCGGCTAAAAATAGATCCTCTGCGTTAGTGCTTATAATAATATTTTTAATCCGTGGTTATTATGCAGGTCACAACATAAATGGAGGATTGTTGGCGGGTTTCGTATGTTTTTTTT
Organism: Nerophis ophidion; assembly: GCF_033978795.1. Classification (NCBI taxonomy): domain Eukaryota; kingdom Metazoa; phylum Chordata; class Actinopteri; order Syngnathiformes; family Syngnathidae; genus Nerophis; species Nerophis ophidion. Next base: position 29,010,332 of record NC_084625.1, on the reverse strand, counting down.
AAAGGGCTTTATGGGCGCCGTAGATGCATTCCATTACAGTAGCTTCATAGTTAGCCAGCTCATTCTTGCAGTGTATTACAAATGATTAATGCATACAAAAAAAGAGAGCCATATTGTTATCTTACATAAGGATTGTGAATGATAGACAAAATTTGAGAGAAGTGTAATTACCCTTCAATATGTAACATGCTAGGGCAGGGACTTATCCCTTCACTGCAAAATTAGTCCTATTTTGGATATTTGATTTTTAGTCTATTTATTTTGTTTATGTGACTTTCCTAATGTTAAAAACAGTTTTTATTTTTTTTTTCCTTCCATTTTTTTGACCACCTTTATTTAACCAGATAAGAAACCCATTGAGATCAAGATCTCTTTCACAAGGGTGACCTGGCCAAGAGGTCAACAGCACATGTGACAGAGCAGTTTCGGAAAAGTAAAACGTTAAGACATGCATTTTAAAATGCATTAAAAGTAAACTGTAAAAACATTAACAATTAATATGTACACCTTTTAAAAAGGTCTGCAAACGTCTGTCCCTCGGGATAGAACGGAATGCTCCAAATGGAAGTAGTTTCAGTTTCGTTTGTAATGTATTCCATGCCAGAGGGGCAGCAATGCTAAAAGCTCTACAAATATAAAATGTATAATTAGTAATTTATATAAATCCATTGTCCACGGCCAGGCCTGGAACCAACTAAGAGTGAAAAACTGTCACACCTATGGATCATGTGTTGTTTTGATTTTGGACAATCAGTCAAGTTTTGCACTTCCTGGTTTTGTTTTTTCCATGCCAACCTATTAGTTTTCACCTTGCCCTCCTAGTCACGCCCCTGCCCTCAGTCCCGCACCTGTTCCTAATTACCACAGCAGTATTTAAGTCATTTGTTTTCCTTTCCTCTGCCTGGCTTCTTTACCTACTGGACTGTGATTAAATACTAATGACCACACACCTACCTTTCCTTGCCACGCTGTTTGTTTGACCACGCCACGTAAGACTTCTTTGTTTAAATGCCTCAGTGCTAGTTTTTGGTTTGCCATGTGCCTTTTATAGTATCTTCTGTTTGTTTTGTATATAGTATTGCCATTGTGCTGTTTTTGTTCTAAGTTTTAGCATAGATTATTATCCGCCATCGAGCGTGCTTTTTGTTTTGCCTTTTTGTATTATAGTGTATAAATAAAAAACATGTACTTACATTCACTCCTCACCTGTTCGAATCATCCTTTGCGTAGAAGAAGCGAAATAAAGCCATGTCACAGTCCTGACAAAAGAAGCCAGCATATTAGCTTCTTCGCAGGAGATTTCTACGAGGCATCTTTGGCGGTGCTGAGCGCGATGGAGGAGGAAACACGGCGCTACTCTTCCCTCGCGCAAAGAGGTTTGACGTTGGGGCCAAAGGGTGAAGAAGTACCCATAGACTGCGCCTGGCCCGAAGATGACGCCATGTTGGCTTGCCGGGAGCGCCGCTCTCGACAGAGGACGGCAGGGAAGGCTTCCAGGTGCAGACAGGAAGCGCTGCGCCAGCAAGCTCCTCCCACTCAAGACGGAAGTGGACCGCATGCTCCTCAGACTTGCCAGGACAACGTCACGCCACCGTCAACAGACATCACAGACCAGGATTTTTTTTTCAAATCTTTCTCAGTTAATCACCCACCTCCATCAGAAGATTCGAACCCCATAACCATGATAAATTATTATCAAAAAATGTTGCACAACAGATCACAGCAATCACAGCCATCCAAGGTTCATGCCATGCCCCCCAGGACTCAAGACCCCCCCAAGCCACAATTTTTTATTTTCAAATAATCAAACCAAGACAAATAAAAAAAAATACAAGATGGACAATTTGACCGCCAAGCCCAAGCCCAAGTCCAAGTCGACCGCCAAGCCCAAGTCCAAGTCGACCGCCAAGCCCAAGCCCACGCCGACCGCCAAGCCCAAGCCCACGCCGACCGCCAAGCCCGAGCCCACGCCGACCGCCAAGCCCAAGCCCACGCCGAACGCCAATCCCAAGCCCACGCCGACCGCCAAGCCCAAGTCGACCCCCAAGCCCAAGTCGACAGCCAAGCCCAATTCCACGCCGACCGCCAATGCCAGTCTCCTTGTTGGCCACGGATGTGGCTGCTACGTGGGCGTCCACCACGCCAAGGATGTCGACCTCCTCGTGGTCGTCTGCCACGCCAAGAGGAACGGCCACGGATGTGGCCGTTCCCGGGTCGCCCACCTCGGTCCTCCACGCGTCGCCGCCACCTGACTCTGCCCCGATGGATACGGGGACACGTGGTTTGGCGATCCACCGCCATGTCCCCCTCCCACCCTTCCATGACTCTCAATCATAGTTTTGTTTTGTTTTTGTACATCTGGGAGCTGTCCTTAACGAGGGGGCTCTGTCACACCTATGGATCTTGTGTTGTTTCAATTTTGGACAATCAGTCAAGTTTTGCACTTCCTGGTTTTGTTTTTTCCATGCCAACCTATTAGTTTTCACCTTGCCCTCCTAGTCACGCCCCTGCCCTCAGTCCCGCACCTGTTCCTAATTACCACAGCAGTATTTAAGTCATTTGTTTTCCTTTCCTCTGCCTGGCTTCTTTACCTACTGGACTGTGATTGAATACTGATGACCACGCACCTACCTTTCCTTGCCGGACCCTCATGCTTTGCCACGCTGTTTGTTTGACCACGCCACGTAAGACTTCTTTGTTTATATGCCTCAGTGCTATTTTTTGGTTCCCCATGTGCCTTTTATAGTATATTCTGTTTGTTTTGTATATAGTATTGCCATTGTGCTGTTTTTGTTCTAAGTTTTAGCATAGATTATTATCCGCCATCGAGCGTGCTTTTTGTTTTGCCTTTTTGTATTATAGTGTATAAATAAAAACCATGTACTTACATTCACGTCTCCCATGTTCGAATCATCCTTTGCGTAGAAGAAGCGAAATAAAGCCATGTCACAGTCCTGACAAAAACAAGGGTTTAGTTTTTTACTTTTGACAACCAGAGGTATATTGGGCTAAAAGAAACAACAAAAAATGCAGTTCATGATTAGATATTAAGAAATAGTGTGTTATTTCACAAGTGAACTGTGAATTTAATAATCATGTATGAACAATAAACAAAAAGACTACATAAACGATTACAATTCAGTTCAATACAATGTTTTAATTGTCATGTGTTTAAATTAGGCTGACCATATTGTGAAATCCCAAAAAGAGGACACATAGATGCGTGCCAAGGCAGGGACTAGGTGAACATTTGCCAATGATACTCGAACTTGCTTTATAAATAATGTATTTATTTAAATAAAGCATTTTTTCTCCTCTGTTGACAGCAGTGTTGGCACTGGGAATTTTCAAAAAGGGGTCCCACAGTAAATGTGTGGGGTCCCACCTTTTTGTAAGCGATTTAACGTAAACGTGTGCTTTGTCCTGTGTTATCTCACATTACATACTGTGTTTTGGAAAAAGGTAGTCATAAATGTTACTTATTCATTAAAAAAAAAGAAATAAAATAAGAAAATACATTTATATACATATGTAAATGTATTCATAAACATTCATTCACTTTCTTTTTTCCTTTATGGATCTAAACTTTACCGCTGCTGGTAGTTTTTTATATGTTTTTATTTAATAAGTTGTAGTATTTATTTCAGTATAAAAGTGTAAAAAGTGTTTTGCTTCGGTCATGAAATGATGATAATGGTGTGCCAGGGCATACATACATTTTATATTTAACGCTTAAATCTCTGGAGTCTACATCAACATCAAATATATTCCTCATTTCAAAATGTTTTAGTTTTTTTTATGTTTTTTTTTCCTGCCTTTTTTGTCAAATGAAACTATGTCTTTAATGGCAAACACACAAAATATGCAAAATATTCTTCCAAAAATATTTTTCAAAGTGGAATATATGATGTGACGTAATTGGAACCTTGGATCGGTCAATAATTCATAATAACATTGATTTTGATTCATTATTATGTTTTGAGCAATGACAGTCTGAAAGAAAAAAAACAGCTTTGTTTTATTAGTCAACATTGCAACTTTTTCTAAATTACATTTCACCTATAGGATTTTGTCATGTTTTTGTTTATTTTAATAGTATTTTTAGAATGTTCCGTGGGCCTTTAACACATTAACACTTTAACACTTTTGACACCCCTGCTATAGATAATAAAAAATTAAATCTGATAAATCTATCAATAAAAAGCAGAACCTGGCGACGCATGCGCGTTTGTCATCACTCTCTCGCTCTCTCTGTCTCTGCCCCTCCCTCATGAATGCTGCTACGTGCTCACACTTCACAATTTATTTAGTTTTTAACACCTGCTTAACCCTGAATGTACATTGAAAATACACGCAACACTAACTCAAATTGCCGCACATTTGAGGCATATAAGAAACTCCGCCCGGACAGCCCTGGAAAAGAGGACATGTCCGAAGAAAAGAGGACCTACGGTCATCCTATTGAAATTCCAAATGTCCAAATTTTCTATGAAATTGTGAAAAAAAAAACATATGATAAGTTCAGAGGAAAAGGAAAGTGTTTGATATCTACTACTGCAATAAAGCCAATTAAAAACTTGTTTGCCTCTTCAACATTAATTGAAAAAGCAAACAAAACACAATAAATTGGCAAAAACTATGAAACAACTGTTTAGAAACTAGATTTTTAGATACGAGCCGTAAACTTCTCACGTGACAACATTTGGAGTAAACCATTGCAGTTATCTCTATAGGCTTTTGAAAGGACGAGGACGCAATGCTGCTAAACCATACTAAAACTATTACATGAGACGTGTTGACTCACTGCTGAATAACAATTGTAGCAGAAAAAAAGTATGATTGTATCTCTGAGGTGATTTAGTTCATGTGGCTATTTGTGCCAGGGGCCGGCCTTGGTGGTACCAATAGTGATATCACCAGTGATGGATGGGCAAGTTACTTGGAATATGTAGTAAGCTAAACTACGAGTTGACCTAGATTAAATGTAGCTAAGCTACACGTGAAGCTATCCCCAGAGAACTATAGCGAGCTACACTTCAAGTTAGATGGAAAAGGTAGTTTGCAACATTAAAGCTGTATTATATAAATATATAACTTAATGTACAACTTTCCACCAAACATGCCCTCTGTCTGGCTTTTTAACATTTATTTTATATTGCATATCATGTTCAAAATGAGTGGAAAAAAACAAAACACAATTTTTTTAAAAAAGCAGTGAAACAATAATGATAAAAAAACACCCTATTATATACTCTAATGGAGACTTTTCAGCACAGGATAAATTACTGTCTTAACAGAAAGCACAGTGACAAAATGACAATAACCTGGCCAAAGGAACAACATGTTTGTCTCACAAAAGAGACATTAAGGGGAACTGCACTTTTTTGGGAATTTTGCCTATCGTTTACAATCATTATGAAAGACAAAACGACGGAGGGATTTATATTTTTTTTAATGTGTTCATATTTGTAAATTGACGTAAATTAAAGTCTGTTTACAACGGGTCGTCTATTCCGCCCATAAAACCCAACACGTAACCATCCCAAAAGTGCCTACAATACTCCCATTTATATTTCGTAACTTGTGGAGTTTGCATGTTCTCCCCGTGACTGCGTGGGTTCCCTCCGGGTACTCCGGCTTCCTCCCACTTCCAAAGACATGCACCTGGGGATAGGTTGATTGGCAACACTAAATTGGCCCTAGTGTGTGAATGTGAGTGTGAATGTTGTCAGTCTATCTGTGTTGGCCCTGAGATGAGGTGGCGACTTCCGCCCGAATGCAGCTGAGATAGGCTCCAGCGACCCAAAAGGGAGAAGCGGTAAAAAACGGATGGATGGATCGATGTTATTATAAGCGCTAACACAGACAAACTATTTACAGCAGCAACGTGATCAGCAGCAAATGCTGCTATGTTTACATCATCAAGAGGTCAGCTGCTTCCTCGCTTCCCTGCTCCTTGGAAGTTTATTGTAGATTATAAATCATGCATCTCATTCGGAAAGTAGATGTCTGAGGATATAATTCGACAAGTTGGTACATTTTGACATCCAATTTAGACCTGGTAATGGCGAGAACGACACGAAAAGACGCATGGCTCCAACTCCCTTTTCTTTGTGAAGATTATGAGTCATTCTTTATTTAAACGGTAATATAACAAGATTCGAGCAGTTGGCATCCTAAGGAAAGCAGACCTTGTACAATAAGTGATGTTTTATTATGTTTGTTGGCTCTCATAAAGTCTGTCATGAGTAATAATGAGTGATTACATTAAAAAAATGAATGCTGTAATGCATGTTTTCAATTAATGCTTTCCTAAGCTTAAAATGATCAAAATATGTAAATATTACATTTTATTATAAATGTTATCATTACTACATTGCATTTATACTTACATCATGTATATAAAACCTTAATGGAGGTGTTTAAATGTTTTTAAGGGCTTTATAGGCAGAATAGAGCGTAGCGCAGCTCCCTGAGGGTCCCTTGTAAGCTGACTTTTGATCGCATTTATTTAATATTTAGAATGCATTAAAAACACATCTATCCATTGTCATGTCTTTCATGATGATTGTAAATTATAGGCAACATTCCAAAAAAAAGTGCACTTCCAGTAATGATCCGCCGGCCGGATCTTATGTTATTTTGGTTTTTGAGTCCTTTTGTGTTTTTTAATTATTTTTGGACTCTTCCTGTTACGAGTTTTGCTCTTCCTGATTTATCTGCTTACCGTGGTTTCATATTAGTTCCACCTGCTACTCGCTGTTGATGCGCAATTGTTATTCTTGATTACTGCCAGTATTTACGCCTGCTTTCTACCTCAATTCATCCTTGATCCTTTGTTTGCGGTAAGCAACACTCCGGTTGACATTTCCTAAATATTATCTCTATGCTAAGTAGCTCCTTAGCTTCCCGTGCGCTCGTCAGGTCATTTTTGTACTCTGTTTTCCGTGCTAAGTCTTAGCTTAGCTTCCCGTGCGTAGGCACGCGTTTTTTTTTTGTCTGTTTTTGTACCAGTGTTATCTTTTTTGTATATTAAACCAAGCTCTGACCTGCTATTCCTGTCCGATCTGGTCCATTTGCATCTTGGGGTGGACAAAACGTACATCCAATATGCGCCCCCAACGTGACACTTCCCCTTCAACAAACTCCATCTTTACATGAACATACATCAATAAAACTGGGCAGCATGGTGGAAGAAGGGTTAGTTCATCTGCCTCACAATATGAAGGTCCTGTGTAGTCAATCCCGGGCTCAGGATCTTTCCGTGTGGGTTTTGCATGTTCTCCCCGTGACTGCGTGGGTTCCCTCTGGGTACTCCGGCTTCCTCCCACCGCCAAAAAAATGCACCTGGGGATAGGTTGATTGGCAACACTAAATGGTCCCTAGTGTGTGAATGTGGGTGTGAATGTTGTCTGTCTATCTGTGTTGGTCCTGTGATGAGGTGGCCACTTATCCAGGGCGTGCCCCGCCTTCCGCCCGAATGCAGCTGAAATAGGCTCCAGCAACCCCAAAAGGGACAAGCGGTTAAAAATGGAAGGATGGATGGAAGTCAATAAAACTGAACATATTTAAATTAAACATATTTTCCTGACTGTGGTTCATAGTCAAACAAAATTACATTTTCCCCAACTTCTACATTTTAAGTTCTTATGAAGGTACTAATGTAAATGTCCCTGAGAGTCTACATATGGAACCATACAGACCCCATAAGGGTCCATTACTATTAACTGTCATTTAGCAGGGGAAACCCTACAACTCCCTGTGGGGGTCCCCACACCCCACTCTATGTATTTATTTTAGTGAACCTTTTCTTTGGCCAACCCCTATAATGTGTTTCATTTTCTCTGCCTACTGTAAATAAAAATAGTGTCTATCTATAATCTTGACATACAAACAAAGACTTGTGTGTTGTTTGGGAATAATTATTATGTGCAGTAAAACTTTGAACTCCTCTCACCTTAATGTGTGTTCTTTAATGTCGAGAGCAGTAAACAAAAAAAATTAATGTTTTGGACATTTTTTTAATCCAAAGGTATACATACATTGCTAAAAGAAAAATCTAATGGAGAGAATACCTCTGCCATTTTCCACTCACTTTCTACTTTTTTATTTTTTTATTGTTAATTTTTTTATTAAATCACCCTTTTGAATATTTCCCTCTTCTCTTCTCCGGCTCCCTGGTCCTCATTTGGGATGTGCGTGTCTGTTGTCTTTTCCCTTCCTGGTACCGTGACCCACCCTATCTTGCCTCTGATTGGCCTGTCCCTAATGTTTTGCCCTAATCTTAACCAATCGCTATTCATCATAGTAAACCGACCAAAATATAACCGATAATTGTGGATTTTCTCATACGTAAAGCAACCAATCATCAAGGATTTTTAACATATTTTTTCGTCACCTGCCCCCGGATTTGCAGTCCAGTTTTCGCTTTCTTTTTTTCCCTCTCTGTTTTTTGTAGCTTGTAGCACTGTCGCTAAGCGACCTTAGACTTAGACTTCCTATTTATTGTCATTCAAATTTGAATTTTACAATACAGATAAGAATGACATTTTGTTGCATTAGCTCGTTGTAGTGCAGGATAAAAGAGAAATAAAGTGCAGATATAAATAAATGGATTACTGTACAGATAAATATATTGCACTTTTGCATATGCATCCACATTTATGGATGTATGTTATATTGTATTTATATTCCAGCCAGTTAATCTGTTTTTATTTATTTATTTATTTTGTGTGGTTTGTTTTGAGGGTTGAGGAGATTATTTTGATGCGTTCAAGAGTCTTATGGCCTGAGGGAAGAAGATGTTGCAGAACCTGTAAGTTCTTCTACAGAGGCTGTAGATCCTCTGTCTCGAGCCCAGCAGTGAAAACAGTCCTTGGTGAGGGTGGACGAGTCTCTACAGATTTTCTGAGCCCTGGTCAGGCAGCGGCTTTTTGCGATTTCCTGGATAGGAGGAAGAGGAGTCTGCTACAAGGGTCTAAAAATAGCAAAGGTACGGAAATTGCTGCTTGTTTGAAAAGTAGCAAGTCTAATGCTGAGCTACTGGGAAATGTAGTTAAGTTACGTAGCTTCACTACATGTCGCGTGCTACTGACCAGCATTGGATATAATATCAGTATTTCAATACTGGAGGTCCGCTAAAACCTGCTCAGTGGTTAGATTTTCCGCCTTGAGTTCGGTAAGTCGTGAGTTCAAACCCCAGCCAATTCATACATAAGACTGTAAAAATGGGACCCGTTACCTCCCTGCTTGTGTTAGTGCCGTGGACACTAACGCACCCCCATACCATCACAGATGCTGGCTTTTGAACTTTGCGCCTATAACAATCCAAATGGTTATTTTCCTCTTTCTGCTGGAAGACACCACGTCCACACTTTCCTAATATAATTTGAAATGTGGACTCGTCAGACCACAGAACACCTTCCCACTTTGCATCAGTACATCTTAGGTGAGCTCGGGCCCAGCCAAGCCGGCGGCGTTTCAGGATATTGTTGATAAATGGGTTTGGCTTTGCATAGTAGACTTTTAACTTGCACTTACAGATGTAGCGACCAGAGTGGTTTTATGAGGTGTTCCTGAGCCCATGTGGTGATATTCTTTACACACTGATGTCGGTTTTTGATGCTGTACCGCCTGATTGATCAAAGGTCTGTAATATCATCGCTTACGTGCAGTGATTTCTCCAGATTCTCTGAACTTTTGGATGATTTTACGGACCGTAGATGGTAAAATCCCTAAATTCCTTGCAATAGCTCGTTGAGAAATGTTGTTCTAAAACTGTTTGACGATTTGCTTAATAAGTGGTGACCCTCACCCCATCCTTGTTTGTGAATTACTTAACATTTCATGGAAGCTGCTTTTATACCCAATCATGGCACCCAACTGTTCCCAATTAGCCTGCACACCTCTGGGATGTTCCATATACGTTTTTGATGAGCATTCCTCAGCTTTATCAGTATTTATTGCCACCTTTCCCAACTTCCTTGTCACGTGTTGCTGGCATCAAATTGTAAAGTTAATGATTATTTGCAAAAAAACATTTTTTTATCAGTTTGAACATCAAATATCTTGTCTTTGTAGTGCATACAATAGAATATGGGTTGAAAATTATTTGCAAATCATTGTATTCCGTTTATATTTATATCTAACACAATTTCCCAACTCACATGGAAACGGGATTTGTAGTTTTTTAATAGCGTCCAATATGAGAGAGGGTGGAGGTTCGTGACGAAAGAGAGCCAATCAGATCTTTTACATTGTGAGATGAGGAAGTTGATTTTTTTCACTGGCGGCGCCAAAACACTGACCACCTCAGTGGCCTAGTGGTTAGTGTCCGCCCTGAGATCGGTAGGTCGTGAGTTCAAACCCCGGCCGAGTTATACCAAAGACTATAAAAATGGGACCCACTACCTCTCTGCTTGGCACTCAGCATCAAGAGTTGGAATTGGGGGTTGAATCACCAAAAATGATTCCCGGGCGCGGCCACGGCTGCTGCTCACTGCTCCCTTTACCTCCTAGGGAGTGAACAAGGGTGATTGTTCAAATACAGAGACTAATTTCGCAACACCTAGTGTGTGTGTGACAATCATTGGTACTTTAACTTTAACTTTAACCTGGGAAAAGTGAATACGATACATTTTATTTGTAACGCTATATGATGCCATCAGCAGGCGAGCTATCAATTGGGAAAAGCTGTGTGTATTGATCAAGTGATCTTGACTGTGTTGAAACTTTTAAGAAACATTTGAAAACTTCTCTTTTTAGTGAAGCGTTAAGTAAATGCACCTTTTAACTATCATGTGTAATCCACTTTGTATCATGTTTATGTTGTTGTTGTGAGGGAAGTCTTGTCTTGTTTTTTTCTGTCTTGTGATTGGCATATTTTATTTTGAAAAGCAACTCCTCTTCTTTCAGTTCACGGGCCCTTCCTCTTGTGTCACCAGTCCGACGTCATCCCTGACCCTTGATTGTTTCCACCTGTTTCCCATTACCATCATGTTCTATTTAAGCTCATGCCTCCCCTTGTCCTGTGCCAGATCGTCTCGAGCTTTCGTGTCAATCTAGCGTCCATGTCCATGTCCATGTCCATGTCGCTATCCATGCCTTGCCTCTTCCCACGTTTACTTCCTTGGAACAAGAACTCTCTTGCTGTAATTTTGAATTTTACTTTTTTCCTCCCTTGAGCAACCTTTGTTATTCTAGCCTTCGTCCAACCGATTTGGTGAGTTTTTGTATTGTTTCTAAATTCCGTTTCTTCCTCAAAGATTGAGTGTTTTTTTGTTTATCTTTATCAAGTATTAATTTATAGCCTTTTTTGTTCTTCCGCCTGTTGGAGCGCTTGGGGTTATTTTTTTATAGTAGATACGACTTTAATTGTAGTTCGCCCTTTTGTTAGCTTATTCCTCCTATTTTTGGAGTGATTTTTGGCTTATCTTTTTTTGGAATTATTTCCTCAGATTTTTTGTTAATCGTTAAGTGCGTAATACTCTGGCTCTAGAGGTTTAAAAAGGCTTTATTAGAACCTCATCTCTGCATCTGAGACCACTCCTTATTCCAAGTCCTGACAGTTGTTGCCCCTGTTGTTTTTAATTTATTGTTGTTTTACTTCACCTGTTTTTGTACAGCGCTTTGTGATTTTTTTCTGTGAAAATACTTAGGCCTACTATGCCACTGTATTTTAATGTTGGTCAACATGGTGATACTTGGAGAGCCAATTGTCTCTGAGGTGGTACTTGGTGTAAACAATTGAGAACCACTGCTCTAAGTCATAATGAAGTTGCATCTGTAGGTGATAGGATAATGTGAGGACGGTCTATTTCTTTTTGTCTAACGGGGTTTCTTGGCATCTTTATTTCATGTGGTATCGATGCCTCTGTTTGTTTTTGTCACCCTCAAGGAGGGCTTCATATTTTACCACCTTTTTCATGTTTTTCCAGCTTCTCCACACGTTGTCTCGTCTTTATGTGCGATCAGAATTGGAGCCCCTCCAGCCAAATGGCGTCAAGCGATGTAATGAGTATGTATGAATAATATACGTATATACATAACTATAGTTTATGTTGTTGTTTTGGAAGTAAAGCAGTTTGGCAAATCATGCGTGTGTGTGTGTGTGTGTGTGTGTGTGTGTGTGTGTGTGTGTGTGTGTGTGTGTGTGTGTGCGTGTGTGCGTGTTCTTGTATTTCTACCCCTCTTGAGACACCAGCAAGGAAAAGTGCCTTCCGTATGAGGACCGGTGAACAAGATAGGACCGAAAACATGGTTCCAATACGGAAAACCATTGCATCTATCCATCCATCTATTTTCTACCGCTTGTCCCTTTTTGAGGTCGCGGGGAGTGCTGCACCCTATCTCAGGTGCAGTCTTGTTCTTGTCAAGTCTAGCAGCCGCATTTTGTACCAACTGTAATCTTTTAATGCTAAATATAGGGAGGCCCGAAAATAATACGTTCGGGAGGAAGGCGGTGTACACCCTGGACAAGTCGCCACCTCATTGCAGGGCCAACACAGATAGACAGACTTAATTCCCACTCACATTCACACATTAGGGACCATTTAGTGTTGCCAATCAACCTATCCCCAGGTGCATGTTTTTGGAGCTGGGAGGAAGCCGGAGTACCCGGAGGGAACACACGCAGTCACGGGGAGAACATGCAAACTCCACACAGAAAGATCCCGAGCTTGGGATTGAACTCAGGACTATTCAGGACTCCCTTTGTATTGTGAGGCTCATGCACTAACCCCTGTTCCACCGTGCTGCCCCCATTGCATCTAATAGAAAGCCAAATACTTAAGTCTGTGAACATTGATCCTAAGTCAAGATTATCTGTTGATTTAATGTGCATGCAAAAGTAAACATTGAGAGGTGCAAAGGCAACTTTATATGAAAAAAAAAGACAGCAGCTAAAGAAGGACTTCCTTATTCATCCCTGAAAAAAAACGCCAGGTGAACAGCTGATTTTACGACTTCCGGTGCTGACGTAAGACAACCTGCGTCCCATATGTGACCATAGGATGAACAAATACACTTAGCAGTTAGCTTTTACAGCTGGGTTGCCCAAAGTGTGGCGCAGGGGCCATCTGTGGTCCATGACTGGTTTCTCATCGGCCTTAAGCACATTACAAAAAACAAAATGTAGAGATCTCATTTGCACCCTTGGTGGTGAAATCTATCAAAATTAGGGTGATTCCAAAAAGGAGGGATTTTTCAAATTTACTTTGTGTCGGTTATAAAGGTGCTCCACCTCTGGACAACATATGAAATAACACGTGTAAAAATTTGAAGTGCTCCCCCTCTGGCCAACTTATGTAATAACACGTGTGTGTAAGAAATTGAAATGCGCCACCTTTGGCCAAAATTATTAAAAAATTAAATACAAATATATATGGAGACATATTGTAATGATGTGAAGTAATTAATGAAGATTACAAACCAATTCCAAACAAAAACTTTAAAATAAATAAAAATAACTAAAAGCAGTTTTTCTCACAATGTGTCGACTATTTTCTTATACAATTGGGAACAATTTGTCGTATTATTTCTGTTTCTGTGATATTGCAGTATTTTTTCCTAAAATTATTATTTTTTTAAATGTAAAATTTAAACTTTTTTTATGTAAAATGATTACTTTTTTTTATAAAAATTATTACTTTTTAATGAAAATTTTGACATTTGTAATAAAAAAATTATTCCTTTGATCACAATACTGCTTTTTGTTGTTCTTGTATATAAGTGACATTCTGACTTTTGTCATAATTTTGCCAACATTTTAAAGTTTTCTTATAAAATTGTGACTTTTGTCCAGTAAAATTACGACTCTTAAAAAAATTGCCAAAATTGGAAGTTATTCTTGTTAAATTGCGACTGTCATTGTGTAAAATTCCAACTTTTGTCATAACATTGCACACATGTTCAGTTTTTCTTGTAAAATTTTGACTTGCGTTGAGTAAAATTCCGACTTTTATTATAATACTGCCAATATTCTACATTTTTCTTGTGAAATTCCAACTCATTTTTCACAACAGTATTTTTTTTTATATTGGCATGTATTTGTTGTTAATGTTGTAAATACAAATATTTATATACATGTATCTGGAAAGGGTGGTCCTAGAGAGGTAGGCATTTTTTTGGAGGTCTCAAGAAGGCAACAAATACAAGAACGTGCGTCTGTGTGTGTGTGCGCGTGTGTGTGTGTGTGAGTGTGTGTGTGTGTGTTTGTGGCTCACTAGCCCTCTCTATTGTTACCTGTCCGTCTGATTATCTACTTTCTCTCTTTTCACCCCAGTTGTTTGTAAATGCACAGTGACAGAAGCGCGGAATTCGGCCATGAAAACACAAAGTAAAATTAGGATGACTTGGACTGCTGACACGCACAAACAAACCCGTGCGCACATACACACCCTCACACAGACGAATGGCAGCAATTAGATGGGGAAGCCAAGCATGTGAGGACAGAGCAGCGCTGAGGGGGCCGCGGCCGCTCTATGGAACGTACCAATGTTCGTGTTGTGTTTGTTTGTGTGTGTGTGTCTCCGAGAGGTATTCATCCCTCTAATGCACAATCCATCCGTCTAAATATCAACACTGTCTCATATGTCACTGGACGCTGGCTGTTGGGGGGGGCGTTAACGTTTTCGATATGGAGAAGAAAAAAAAGGCAATTACAACATTATCACTTGACTTGACAGAAATGAATTGCACTTCAGACCAAAAGCTGGAATGAAAGTCATTGTTCTTGCTTTGGTGATTAAGAAAATAAGACGGCCATAAAAGGTTGGAATCTTTTATTGTTTTTAACCAGTGATTTCATTGTATCCAAAGTCTGCAAATGTGATTACGTACAATTAGGGCCGGGCGATATATACGATATATCGCGGGTTTGTCTCTGTGTGATATAGAAAATGACTATATCGTAATATTCGAGTATACGTTCTCACGCAGGACTTTTAGCTGCGGGCGTATACTTCAGGCTATTTTCTGTCTCTCATTCTCACAGACAAGCAGGCGCACATTCTTACATACGTCACATACACGCCCTCGCCCAGCAGAGAGGTAGCGGCGTGGCTAATGTTAGCTGCTAACGTAGCCGTACAAGAGAAAGATGGTGCGGATCTGGTAACAAATGAAGGAAGACTTACTTTAATTCCCAATAAAAACAGCAGGGTTTCCATCGTCTGGCGGTGGTTCGGCTTCAAGTGGGAATATGTCGAACAGACAACCGTAATTTGTCAAGTGGTGGGGGTGGGAAAGCGTTGCTATAAAATGCAGCATTACTGCTAATATATAGCATCATTTGTAAAGTCACTCGCAAGAGAATGAAGAGAATTTCATAACCTTAGTAACAGACCACATAGTGAAGGACGAATACTATTTGATTTCCTATTATGCAGCTCATTTTTGTTTGACACTTAAAATGTCTCTGACAATCTTGTAATTTATGTTTTGGAAATGACATTGCTTATAAACTGTTTAATAAATACACTTTTGGTCAATTGACTTAGTTGTGATTTCCCTCTCTGCATGAAAGTTTAAAAGTAGCATATATTAATGCAGTATGAAGGAGAATGTTTTGATGTAGACACATAGAATCATCATACTGCTGTGATTATATGCATCAAATGTACATTCAAGGCCAGGGCAACATATCGTAATATATATCGTATATCGCAATATGGCCTAAAAATATTGCGATATTAAAAAAAGGCAATATCAAAAAAAAATAAAAAAAAATAAAAAAATAAAAAAAGGCAATATCACCCAGCCCTCCTCTCTGAGCTGCTACCTTACCGTGGTAGAGGAGTTTGCGTGTCCCAATGATCCTAGGAGCTATGTTGTCTGGGGGTTTTCATGCCCCCTGGTAGGGTCTCCCAAGACAAACAGGTCCTAGGTGAGTGATCAGACAAAGAGCAGCTCAAAGACTTCTATGGAATTACAACGAAATGAACCCAGATTTCCCTCGCCCGGACGTGGGTCACCGGGGCCCCGCTCTGGAGCCAGGCCCGGAGTTGGGGCACGATGGCGAGCGCCTGGTGGTCGGGCCTGTTCCCATGGGGCCCGGCCGGGCACAGCCCGAAGAGGCAACGTGGGTCATCCCTCCAATGGGCTCACCACTCATAGGAGGGGCCATAGAGGTCGGGTGCATTGTGAGCTGGGCGGCAGCCGAAGGCAGGGCACTTGGCGGTCCGATCCTCGGCTACAGAAGCTAGCTCTTGGGACGTGGAACGTCACCTCACTGGGGGGGAAGGAGCCTGAGCTAGTGCGCGAGGTAGAGAAGTTCCGGCTGGATATAGTCGGACTCACCTCGACGCACAGCAAGGGCTCTGGAACCAGTTCTCTCGAGAGGGACTGGACCCTCTTCCACTCTGGCGTTGCCGGCAGTGAGAGGCGACGGGCTGGGGTGGCAATTCTCGTTGCCCCCCGGCTCAAAGCCTGCACGTTTGAGTTCAACCCAGTGGACGAGAGGGTAGCTTCCCTTCGCCTTCGGGTGGGGGGACGGGTCCTGACTGTTGTTTGTGCTTACGCACAAAACAGCAGTTCAGAATACCCACCCTTTTTGGGTACACTCGAGGGAGTACTGGAAAGTGCTCCTCCGGGTGATTCCCTTGTCCTACTGGGAGACTTCAACGCTCATGTTGGCAACGACAGTGAAACCTGGAGAGGCGTGATTGGGAAGAATGGTCGCCCGGATCTAAACCCGAGTGGTGTTTTGTTATTGGACTTTTGTGCTCGTCACGGATTGTCCATAACAAACACCATGTTCAAACATAAGGGTGTCCATATGTGCACTTGGCACCAGGACACCCTAGGCCGCAGTTCCATGATCGACTTTGTAGTTGTGTCATCGGATTTGCGGCCTTATGTTTTGGACACTCGGGTGAAGAGAGGGGCGGAGCTTTCTACCGATCACCACCTGGTGGTGAGTTGGCTGCGATGGTGGGGGAGGATGCCGGACAGACCTGGCAGGCCCAAGCGCATTGTGAGGGTCTGCTGGGAACGTCTGGCAGAGTCTCCTGTCAGAGAGAGTTTCAATTCACACCTCCGGGAGAACTTTGAACATGTCACGAGGGAGGTGCGGGACATTGAGTCCGAGTGGACCATGTTCCGAACCTCTATTGTCGAGGCGGCTGATTGGAGCTGTGGCCGCAAGGTTGTTGGTGCCTGTCGTGGCGGTAATCCCAGAACCCGTTGGTGGACACCAGCAGTGAGGGATGCCGTCAAGCTGAAGAAGGAGTCCTATCGGGTTCTTTTGGCTCATAGGACTCCGGAGGCAGTGGACGGGTACCGACGGGCCAAGCGGTGTGCAGCTTTAGCGGTCGCGGAGGCAAAAACTCGGACATGGGAAGAGTTCGGGGAAGCCATGGAAAACGACTTCCGGACGGCTTCGAAGCGATTCTGGACCACCATACGGCGCCTCAGGAAGGGGAAGCAGTGCACTATCAACACCGTGTATGGTGCGGATGGTGTTCTGCTGACTTCGACTGCGGATGTTGTGGATCGGTGGAGGGAATACTTCGAAGACCTCCTTAATCCCACCAACACGTCTTTCTTTGAGGAAGCGGTGCCTGGGGAATCTGTAGTGGACTCTCCTATTTCTGGGGCTGAGGTCGCTGAGGTAGTTAAAAAGCTCCTCGGCGGCAAGGCCCCGGGGCTGGATGAGATCCGCCCGGAGTTCCTTAAGGCTCTGGATGCTGTGGGGCTGTCTTGGTTGACAAGACTCTGCAGCATCGCGTGGACATCGGGGGCGGTACCTCTGGATTGGCAGACCGGGGTGGTGGTCCCTCTCTTTAAGAAGGGGGACCGGAGGGTGTGTTCCAACTATCGTGGGATCACACTCCTCAGCCTTCCCGGTAAGGTTTATTCAGGTGTACTGGAGAGGAGGCTTCGCAGGATAGTCGAACCTCGGATTCAGGAGGAACAGTGTGGTTTTCGTCCTGGTCGTGGAACTGTGGACCAGCTCTATACTCTCGGCAGGGTTCTTGAGGGTGCATGGGAGTTTGCCCAACCAGTCTACATGTGCTTTGTGGACTTGGAGAAGGCATTCGACCGTGTCCCTCGGGAAGTCCTGTGGGGAGTGCTCAGAGAGTATGGGGTATCGGAATGTCTTATTGTGGCAGTCCGCTCCCTGTATGATCAGTGTCAGAGCTTGGTCCGCATTGCTGGCAGTAAGTCGGACACGTTTCCAGTGAAGGTTGGACTCCGCCAAGGCTGTCCTTTGTCACCGATTCTGTTCATAACTTTTATGGACAGAATTTCTAGGCGCAGTCAAGGCGTTGAGGGGTTCCGGTTTGGTGGCCACGGGATTAGGTCTCTGCTTTTTGCAGATGATGTAGTCCTGATGGCTTCATCTGGCCGGGATCTTCAGCTCTCACTGGATCGGTTCGCAGCCGAGTGTGAAGCGACCGGAATGAGAATCAGCACCTCCAAGTCCGAGTCCATGGTTCTCACCCGGAAAAGGGTGGAGTGCCATCTCCGGGTTGGGGAGGAGACCCTGCCCCAAGTGGAGGAGTTCAAGTACCTAGGAGTCTTGTTCACGAGTGGGGGAAGAGTGGATCGTGAGATCGACAGGCGGATCGGTGCGGCGTCTTCAGTAATGCGGACGTTGTATCGATCCGTTGTGGTGAAGAAGGAGCTGAGCCGGAAGGCAAAGCTCTCAATTTACCGGTCGATCTACGTTCCCATCCTCACCTATGGTCATGAGCTTTGGGTCATGACCGAAAGGATAAGATCACGGGTACAAGCGGCCGAAATGAGTTTCCTCCGCCAGGTGGCGGGGCTCTCCCTTAGAGATAGGGTGAGAAGCTCTGCCATCCGGGAGGAGCTCAACGTAAAGCCGCTGCTCCTCCACATCGAGAGGAGCCAGATGAGGTGGTTCGGGCATCTGGTCAGGATGCCACCCGAACGCCTCCCTAGGGATGTGTTTAGGGCACGTCCAGCTGGTAGGAGGCCACGGGGAAGACCCAGGACACGTTGGAAAGACTGTCTCCCGGCTGGCCTGGGAACGCCTCGGGATCCCCCGGGAAGAGCTAGACGAAGTGGCTGGAGATAGGGAAGTCTGGGCTTCCCTGCTTAGGCTGCTGCCCCCGCGACCCGACCTCGGATAAGCGGAAGATGATGGATGGATGGATGGAATATCACCCAGCCATACGTACAATGTAATATTAATGGTCAGGAATCCCTTGAAACCCCTGATATTTCAAATCTACAGTTTTTGCAGTGTTTGTCTACCATAATTGACTCGTATCTAGGGTTGTACGGTATTCCGGTATTAGTACAGTACCGTGATACTAATGAATCATATTCGGTACGATACCGTCTCTGAAAAGTACCGGTCTCCCACCCCCACACGCCTCGTCGTCGTCACGTCGTGACATTGCTGGTTTACGAGCAGACGAGCATGTTTGGCAGCGCACAATCACGGAGTACTTACACGCAGACACAGTGTGTAGACAGAAAAGGGAGAACGGACGCATTTTTGGCTTAAAAACTAAATATAAAGGTGAAATTTTAACACTGAAACGCCCTCAGGAAGGTATGCTTTAGAACATGGCTAGCTAGCTAGCGGCTTAAGTCCAGCTGTAGTCGTCAGTGTTTTAGCTACTTCTAAATCACTAATCCTGGTCTCCATGGCGACAAATAAAGTATGTTTCTTACAAGTATCACCCCTGCAGGACAAGGAATATCAAAAAATGCTTCACTACACACCGTAGCCCACCGGCTTGAAAATGTAAACAAATGCCATTGGTGGATCTACACCTGACATCCACTGTAATGATACCAAGTACAGGAACGTTTGTAGTCGATGCTACTATGATTACTTTAATATTTGTTGGCATCACAACATCTTCTTTTGTTTTTTGGAATGTATATTATGTTTATAAACTCAATAAATATGTCCCTGGACACACGAGGACTTTGAATTTCACCAATGTATGATCCTGTACAACTTGGTATCGGATGGATACCCAGATTTGTGTTATCATCCAAAACTAATGTAAAGTATCAAACGAGAGAAGAATAAGTGGATATAGAACATGTTAAAAGATAAAGTAATCAGATATTAACAGTAAATGAACAAGTAGATTCATAATTAATTTTGTACCACTTGTCCTTAATAATTTTGATAAATTAATAGAATGGAAAATGACACAAAATGTTACTGCATACGTCAATTTAGGAGCCTTTGTTTGTTTACTTACTACTAAAAGACAAGTTGTCTTGTATGTTCACTATTTTATTTAAGGACACATTTGCAATAAGAATTTTTTTTTTAATGTATCCTACCCTAAAATTATTTGTTAAAGCAAAGCCAATAATGCAGTTTTTGTGGGCCCCCTTTAATTAAGAAAAGTACCGAAAAGTATCAACTTACAGTAATTTTGGTACTGGTACCAAATATTGGTATCGGGACAACAATGTAACCCATTTCATTCTGTTACCTAATTTTGAGAATGTCCATCACTTTCTTCTAAGTGTAAAATAGGATCTACTTTGAGTATTATGTTTGGAAAATAAACTGAATAATTTATTTTGTGTTTGTGCATGACTTCCTGTCAAACAAAAGCATCAATCCATTTTCTACTGCTTATTCTCTTCGGGATCGCGGGGGGTCCTGGAGCCTATCTCAGCTACAATCAGGCGGAAGGCCAGGTACACCCTGGACAAGTCACCAGCTCATTGCAGCCAACAAAAACATTTTTATGCTAAATTAAACAGATTTTTTTGGGGCCTTCAGAAAATATAGAATCTCTGCATATATCGCTTGGATTTAAATGATGTCACGTCCGGCTCATTAAATATGCATGGTGGTCAAGCACCGTCTGTTGTCCATGGTTACGAGGCGCCATTTAGCTTTTGCTCAAAGAAAAATGCCTTACACTTTCTTTTTTTTTTTTTGCTGTATGAACCGTTTTAAGCGCAAAAATTATAAACGTTTCTTCTCAGTTCGTCGAGAGGAAATCAAAATGGGTGCAACAATTTTGTAAATCAATGTTTATTTACTGTATGTAGCCCTTAATCACAAGTGTGGTTTAGTGGATCTAATTAATAGTGTGAGAGTCCAGTCCATAGTGGATCTAGTTAATAGTGTGAGAGTGTAGTCCATAGTGGGGCCAGCAGGGGATCATCTTAAGTGTAGACAGGTCAGCAGCGCAGAGACGTCCCCAACTGATGCAAAGATGAATGGTCCACCCCGGGTCCGGACTTTGAACAGCTAGCGCATCATCTGTGGTCACCTGATAACCATTCCACGAAGGAAAGGGGGGCAGAGCAGCAAAGAGAGGGCGGATCAACTGGTCTAAAAGGGGGGGTCTATTTAAAGGCTTGAGTATACATATGAGTTTTAAGATGGGACTTAAATGCTTCGATTGAGGTAGCATCTCTAACTGTTACAGGTAAGGCATTCCAGAGTACTGGAGCCAGAATAGAAAACGCTCTATAGCACGCAGACTTTGGGGCTCTGGGAATCACTAATAAGCCAGAGTCCTTTGAACGCAGATTTCTTGCCGGGACATATGGTGCAATACAATCGGCAAGATAGGATGGAGCTAGACCGTGTAGTATTTTATACGTAAGTAGTAAAACCTTAAAGTCACATCTTAAGTGCACAGGAAGCCAGAGCAGGTGTGCCAGTATAGGCCTAATATGATCAAACTTCCATCCATCCATTTTCTACCGTTTGTCCCTATCTCAGCTGCAGTCTTGTTCTTGTCAAAAGTCTAGCAGTCGCATTTTGTACCAACTGTAATATTTTAATGCTAGACATAGGGGGACCTGAAAATAATACGTTACAGTAATCAAGACGAGACGTAACGAACGCATAAATAATGATCTCAGCGTTGTTAGTGGACAAAATAGAATGGATTTTAGCAATATTAGGGAGATGAGAGAAGGCCGTTTTAGTAACACTCTTAATGTTTGACTCAAAGGAGAGAGTTGGGTCGAAGATAATACCCAGATTCTTTACCGAGTCACCTTGCGTAATTTTTTGGTTGTCAAATGTTAAGGTGGTATTATTAAATAGGTGTCGGTGTCTAGCAGGGCCGATAATCAGCATTTCTGTTTTCTTGGCGTTGAGTTGCAAAAAGTTGACAACATGACAAAATGATGACAACAAAACTTGCAGGCTCTCCAGTCTGAAGAGTATGCAGTGATCACTTTGTTAAAAGTGTGAATGGTATATTTGTAATATATTTCACTTGTTAGTATTTCCCATTGAAGTCTTATCTTGATCTTGTTTGTATTTTATTGTCTAACAAACCCAAACTAGAAAGTGATTATCAATGATACATGGTCTGAAAAGGTATCCCTTATTTTTTATTTGCACACATGTTTCAGAGTATGACAATGGGACCAAAATCAAATATGGTGATGATTCCAAAAATTTTTGTTAAATGGATTTGCAAATATGAGTGTCAGTTGTTTGTTTACATGGACGCAAGGCACGAGCATGAATCATGAAATAAAACCTTACAGGATTCAAGATTGAAGAGTGTTTATTGTCATATGTACAGTTAAACAAACAGTTTGTCGTACAATGAAAATCTTACTTTGCTAGTCCACCCTTCAACAAGTCACACAGCACTTAGCTAAACTAAAAATAAAAAAAGAAACATGTTATATACAAGGCACAGTAAGTACATAACATTATTGCACATTCTGATTCACAGTCAACAGTATGAATATGGAAGTGACATTGGGTCACAGCAGCAGTTTAAAGTGTCTTTAGTGATCAAAGGTGAAAAGTGTCTGCAGTGAGTCTACTAGTGTCTACTAGCTGTCTTGTTTGAAAGATAGAAGTAAAAGGGGGTAGAGTTAGCTGGGGGAGTTAGCATTCACAAATTAGTATTCACAAGCCTGATGGCCTGTGGGTAAAAACTGTCTGTCAGTCTCGAAGTCCTGGCTTTCAGGCTCCTGTATCGTCTGCCTGATGGTAGGAGGGTGAAGAGACTGTGCTGGGGGTGTGTACTGTCCTTTATGATGTTTTGTGCTCTCCTGGTGGCCCTGGTAGAGTACATGTCCTGTAGTGAGGGGAAGGCTGCTCCTGATATGTACTGAGCAGTTTTAATCACTCGATGGAGTGCTTTCCTGTCCTCAGCAGCGCAGTTTCCATACCAGACCGTGATTCAGCTGGTAAAGACACTCTCAACCGTACTTCAATAGAAGTTGCTGAGAATTTTGGATGGCATGCCAAATTTTCTCAGCCTTCTTATGAGGTACAGTCGCTGCTGGGCTTTATTGTCTTTTGGGTGTTGTGCTCCCAGGTGAGGTCCTCGCTGATGTGGGTCCTAAGGAATTTAAATGTTTTCACCCTGTCCACCTATGTCTCCTCTATTTACAGAAGTGTGTGTACTGTGCACTTCTCCGTGGGTCAATAATCATCTCTTTGGTCTTGTCTGTGTTCAAGGAGAGATTATTATCCTGACACCAGGCCACCAGTTCCGCTACCTCCCTTCTGTACGCTGCCTCAGCTCCCTCTGTGATCAGTCCAACAACCGTAGTATCATCTGCAAACTTGATGATACTGGTGTTGTTCTGGGAGGCCACACGATCATGTGTGAAGAGGGTGTACAACAGGGGACTCAGCACGCAGCCTTGGGGTCCCTGTACTTATAACCTTTGTGCCTGATGTCTGGTTGCCGACTCTGATTGATTGGGGCCGGTGTGTGAGAAAGTTCTGCACCTAGTCACAGAGAGCCGATGTCAGACTAACAGTGATGAATTCAGCAGTGAGTTTTTGTGGGATTACCGTGTTAAAAGTAGAACTGTAGTCGATGAATAATAGTCTGGCATAGGTGTCCTTGCCCACCAAGTGGGTGAGGGTGGTGTGGATGACGGTGTTGACTGCATCTTCAGGGTACCGGTTCTGCCGGTAGGCAAACTGCAGTCCAGTGTGTCTAGGATGGTCTTCTTGATGTGTGACATAACTATCCTCTCGAAGCATTTCATCACTTTTGGGGTGAGTGCAACGGGGCTATAGTCATTCAAACAGGTACAGTGTTTTTCTTTGGCAGGGGCAAGATGGTGGTGGTCTTGAAGCAGGTGGAGCAGATGGGCACAACAGCTTGGGCCAGTGACAAGTTGTGTATGTCAGCAAGTACGTCAGCCAGTGCAGGTGCTGTTCTGTGGTCGTTTCGTATCCGGTGGAATTCTGGAGTTAGTTCTGATGGATGGAGGTCAGGATTTTGTCAATCGCTGATGTTTATTATGTTTGTTTTGTGTGTAAACAAAGCCGTAACAATATATAAACTCTTAAATGTTCAAACATCAATACCCAGTTACACATTTTTACCTCAACAGACAGTGAAAATGCTCGTTACTTAAATTGTGCTCACAACTTAAGGCTTTGCAAGAATCTGAGAGACAGCTTGTATCTTCAATTACTCGTAAATTAATATACCACTGCAGTAGATTTTACATTCAGTTGTAATTCCAATATGTTAGATGGCAGTAGTGTATTGACTAAGGTGTAAGAAGTATTTGCCATGAAGATGAATGTTTGTTGTCCCCCACATAGTGTTTATTCTGTAAGTATTGTATGTATTACTCACCAGCTGTATAATTGTAACATGCATCTTTGTTGTAGTATTTATTACCAAAATTGGAAGTTCGGAAATGACCATGTAAAATCGCTAATGCTAATCAGTAGCATGTATATGGCATATACAATTTAAATTGACACCGGGCTCGCACATTTTGAATAATCGTGCCTTTCTGAATGTTCCAAATTAGCTTGCCCTGTTGGCATGGAAAATTGCAACTATGCCTGCAGGCAGTATGGCTGAATCCATTATCAAAGCTTCTTGAGTGCTTGTTTCCCCACCAAATGCTTGAGCCAGTTCCAATTTTTCAACCGAATGTGACGTCACGTTCATTCAGGGTATCGAAATATGTCGCTGTTTGATTTTACGCGAGTAGATACCCGGTAATCACGGAATTTTGTAGGTGTCTATAAAAGTACCAAATAACCATCTCTAATTGGCATTGTATTGATATTTAGATGTTTTTATGGCATGCCAGCAATATATGTATGCAAACATCTGATGTCCCCTCTACATGTAAGGAAAAAAGTGGAGCGTTTTTAGTACTACACAATTCCAACCAAATTCAATTGACTATAATTTACTTCCTCCTATTCATTTTATATGAAGCTCCACTTCTGAATAACAATATTGTGTTGTGATTATAACCCCTTTCATTGCAAATAAGCATACATCCCTGCAGTGAGAGAAAGAAAGGGCCAAGATAATGCAAGTTTTTGTTTGAATGCAAAGTGTTGCATAGAAAGTTTAGGTACTGTATGGGTGGTATTTAGATTTATTCTATCAATGGTGAGCACATTTTTCTCAGAAATCAAATTTAGATGGGTCATCTATCATTTGAATTATGTAACTGGGACATGTGTGTGTGTGTGTGTGTGTGTTTGTGTGTGTGTGTGTGTGTGTGCGTGCGTGCATGCGTGCGTGTGTGTGTTTCAACCCTTCTTGTAACTTCAACAAGGAAAAGTACCTTCCATGTGAGGACAGGCGAATAAATTAGGACCGTAATCATGGTCCCAATACGGGACACCATTGCATCTAATATAGCCAAATACTAGAGTCTGTGAACATTGCTCCAAAGTCAGGATTGTTGGTTGATTTAATGTGCACACAAAAGTAAACATTGACAGGTGCAAAGCCAACAATATATAAAAAAAACAAGACGGCAGCCAAAGAAGGACTTCTTTATTCATCGCTGAAAAAACCCGTTAGGTGAACAGCTTATTTTACAACTTAGGGCGCTGACGTAAGACAACCCACGTCCCATATGTGACTATAGGATGGAGAAATACACTACGGTACTAAGACTATAGTGGCAATTAACAGTTAGCTTCAACAGTAAAATTATGATATTTTTTCATAATTTCGCCAAGTGAAATTCCGATTATTGTTATAATAATGCAAAAATTGTAAAGTTTTCTTATACAATTGTGACTTTTGTCCAGTAAAATGAAAACTATTTTCATTAAATTGCCAACATTTTAAGATTTTCTTCTAAAATTGTGACTGTTATTGAGTGAAATTCCATTTTTATCATAGTTATGCACAAATGTTCCGTTTTTCTTGTAAAATTGTGACTTGCGTTGAGTAAAATTACAACTACTTTTTTTTTTTTATAAAACTGCCAATTGGAACGTGTTTTTCCACTATGGACTGGACTAATTATGACCTTTTTCTTGTGAAATTCCAACTCATTTTTCACAACAAACGTGTTTTATATTTGCATTGTATGTACATGTTATTAATGTTGTAAATACACTTATTTATATAACCAAAAAGGTTGGTCCTAAAAGGTAGGCATTATTCGGCGGTCTCAAGAAGGTAACAAATTGTGTGTGTGCGTGTGTGTGTGTGTGTGTGTGTGCATGTGTGTGTGCGTGTGTGTGTGTGTGTGTGTGTGCGTGCGTGCGTGCGTGCGTGCACACATGCGTGCGTGCGTACGTGCGTGTGTGTGTGTGTGTGTGTGTTCTGGCAATGCTTACTTAATGGGGACATCACTCTGTTTACACAGTCACCTTAAGGCAGGGGTCACCAACCTTTTTGAAATCAAGAGCTACTTCTTGGGTACTGATTAATGCGAAGGGCTACCAGTTTGATATACAGGCAAATAAATTGCCAGAAATAGCCAATGTGCTCAATGTACCTTTAACTCTGTTATTATTAATAATTAATGATATTTACCTTTGTGGAAACACGGATCACCTTAAAGGGGAACATTATCACCAGTCCTATGTAAGCGTCAATATATACCTTGATGTTGCAGAAAAAAGACCATCTATTTTTTTAACCGATTTCCGAACTCTAAATGGGTGAATTTTGGCGAATTAAACGCCTTTCTGTTTATCGCTCTTTTTGCGATGATGTCAGAACGTGACGTATCCGAGGTAATACAGCCGCCATTTTGATTTCAACACATTGTAAACACCGGGTCTCAGCTCTGTTATTTTCCGTTTTTTCGACTATTTTTTGGAACTTTGGAGACATCAGGCCTTGTTGGTGTGTTGTCGGAGGGTGTAACAACACTAACAGGGAGGGATTCAAGTTGCACCACTGGCCCGAAGATGCGAAAGTGTCTGCCGCCAGACCCCCATTGAATGTACCAAAGTGTCTCCACATTTTACCGGCGATGACAGACATGGCACAGAGATGTATGGATAACCTGCAGATGCATTGGCAACGATAAAGTCAACAAAATCACAAAGGTAAGTTTTGTTGATGTTGACTTATGATGTTGCTCCAGTGTCACGAGATGCGAAAGTCCTGATCGTTTGGTCCGCATATTTTACCGGCGATGCTAACGCAGCTATTCGGCCATGCTATGGCTATGAATAGCGTCAATAGCTATTCGCTCAATAGCTTCAGTTTCTTCTTCAATACTTTCATACTCCAACCATCCGTTTCAATACATGCTTAATCTGTTGAATCGCTTAAGCCGCTGAAATCCGAGTCTGAATCCGAGCTAATGTCGCTATATCTTGCTGTGGCATTCGCCATTGTTGGTTTGTATTGGCAGCACTGTATGACGTCACAGGGAAATGGATAGTCGCATCGCAAATAGCGAAAATCAAGCACTTTAAAGCTTTTTTTAGGGATATTCGGGGACCGTTAAAATTTTGAAAAAAACTTCAAAAGATAGAACAAGCCACTGGGAACTGATTTTTTATTGTTTTTAACCCTTTTGAAATTGTGATAATGTTCCCCTTTAATGATTTCTCACAAATGTATATAGAAACAGATAAATATTTTTATAAATATATTTTGACTCTTTAAAATTCAAAATTCAATCGAAAAAAAAACAAAACAGAAAAACACGCTACTTCGAATATTTTTTTAAAAATTAAAAAAAAGAATTTATGGAACATCATTAGTAATTTTTCCTGATTAAGATTAATTTTAGAATTTTTAAATAGGTTAAAATCCAATCTGCAATATGTTAGAATATACAACAAATTAGCCCAAGCCATATTTTTAACAAAGACAAATACTTTTTTAGAGTTTTAATCATAATAAGTTTGAAGAAATATTTCACAAATATTCTTCGTAAAAAAAAACAGATGCTAAAATGAAGAATAAAAGTAAAATGTATTTATTATTCTTTACAGTAAAAAAAATAAATTTACTTGAACATTGATTTAAATTGTCAGGAAAGAAGAGGAAGGAATTTAAAAGGTAAAAAGGTATATGTGTTTAAAAATCCTAAAATCCTTTTTAAGGTTGTATTTCTTCTCTAAAATTGTCTTTCTGAAAGTTATAAGAAGCAAAGTAAAAAAAATAAATGAATTTATTTAAAGTGTTTAAAATATTTTCTTGGATTTTCACATTCTATTTGACTTTTGGCTCTCTTAGAACTAAAAATGTCGAGCAAAGCAAGACCAGCTTGCTAGTAAATAAATAAAATAAAAAAAATAGAAGCAGCTCACTGGTAAGTGCTCCTATTTGAGCTATTTTTAGAACAGGCCAGCGGGCTACTCATCTGGTCCTTACTGGCTACCTGGTGCCCGCGGGCACCGCGTTGGTGACCCCTTCCGTAAGGGGACCTCTGACTTTATGGGGACAAAAAAAACAGGTCGCCTAAAGTGAAACCTAGCTGGATTTGCTTTAACATTTAAGTGTTGAAACTTCCTATAAGAGGACAGCTGTAGTGCTGTATTCTGAGGATAATGTCATATTTAATTTGAACTTTTTTTTCTTTAATGGTCCTCAGTAGTTACACATTTGTGTGAATTATGCAAAATTATTTTAATTCGGTCCCCATGAACCATATTAACTCTTTTTCCCCAGGGTCCCCAGTAAGAATATTTAGCACATTTCTTCATCAATCCAGAAATTTAAAAATGTGTATGAGCTAACTGGGCAGTGGCTGTTTTACATATTTTTTTTAAAGGTCTACTGAAACCCACTACTACCGACCACGCAGTCTGATAGTTTATATATCAATGATGAAATATTAACGTTGCAACACATGCCAATACGGCCTTTTTAGTTTACTAAATTGCAATTTTAAATTTCCCACGTGTTTCTTGTTGAAAAAGTCGCGGAATGATGACGCGTACGCGTGATGTCACGGACTGTCAGGAAATATTAGCGCTGCACCACTCGCAGCTAAAAGTTGTCTGGTTTAACCGCATAATTACACAGTATTTTGGACATCAGTGTTGCTGAATCTTTTGCAATTTGTTCAATTAATAATGGAGACTATAAAGAACAACGCTGTTGGTGGAAAGCGGTGGATTGCAGCTGTCTTTAGCACCAAGACACAGCTGGTGTTTCTTTGTTTGTCGTGAAGCGGAGCGGTCAAGCAGACATGTTTTCTCTACGTCAACCAGCATGTTTTTGGATGGGGAATTTGTGATATATATCCTACCGGGGACATCATTGGATTATTTGTCGTTCTGCAGCAGCTGTTTAAAAGGCAGCTGTGAGCTTGGCTCCTCGGCTTCTCTCTGAAACACTTCGTGTTCACCGCAGCCATCCGACCTCGAGGTATGTCTTTACAATCTTTAAAATCTCACTAAAACACTATTAAAACAATAAGCAGATAAGGGATCTTCCAGAATTATCATAGTAAATGTATCTAATTACATTTGAAACGCTCACACTGCAGCCGCCCGGAGCCGTCGCTTTTATTATTTTAATTTTTTTTCTAGTCCTTCGCTATCAACATCCTAATTCACAAATCTTTCTTCCTCGCTCAAATTAATGGGGAAATTGTCGCTTTCTCGGTCCGAATTGCTCTTAATGCTGGTGGCTCCCATTAAAAACAATGTGAATATGTGTGGAGCCCTGCAACTCGTGACGTCACGCGCACATACTTCCGGTAAAGGCAGGGCTTTTCTATTAGCGACCAAAAGTTGCGAAATTTATCGTTCATGTTCTCTACTAAATCCTTTCAGCAAAAATATGGCAATATCGCGAAATGATCAAGGATGACACATAGAATGGACCTGCTATTCCCGTTTAAATGAGAAAATCTCATTTCAGTAGGCCTTTAAGCCTCCACAAGCTGTAGAAAGAGTGGTCCCCACAAGTACTGATCAAAAACCCGGTCCCATTCTAAATGATAACAAGTATGTGTGTGTGTGTGAGTTCAAATGTGCACACAAAAGCAAGGCATTAGGGCAGTTTGTGTGTGTGTGTGTGTGTCTGTGTGCGTGTGTGTGTGTGTGTGTGTGGGTGCCACCCATGCGCATGCGGTGCCGGCTTGTCTTTGCCTTCGCTATGATTAATGGTTTACATTGGGCTGTTCAGCCATGCATGCTTCTTGGTTTATCGTTTTATGCTGTCTCCAATTAAAGGTCCATAAGTTGAGTGATGGCTTCAGGCCAGTGTCCATCAATAGAGGCCATCAACAGCCCTTATGCGCCCAGAATGAGGACGCCACACACTTGCTAATATGCTCTTGTTTCAGGACCGTCACACCGTCCATGCGTGTGAATACTTCTATGCAGGTGTGTGTGAGTGTGTGTGTGCGGGCAAGCAGAGACAAAATTATTGATTAAACTTATCTAACTAATGCTTATTTAAATCTAGATATAACTCCTATCAGAGCTTCAGGGTCTCGGAAGTGTGACTGGGGTGAAATAGCACCATTTTTTTTTATCAGTTTAATGAGCCCATCTTATGTTGTGGAAACATTATAGGTGGAGATTGGATATCCTGAAGCATGCATATGTGCACGTTATATTATTTCTTTGTAATAGCATTAGGCTGCTGTGTTATGTGTTATACGATGTGAAACGTTTGCAAAAGAGCATCCAGCTGAATATGTTGGGCATATTCACACTCTTTGTCGCTCTTTTTCTTGAGGCCAAGGAAGCAATGCAAAAACCCCCAAAAACTGTCTATAGCTGTTATTATCACATCTGATAATGACGTGATTGAGTAGCGCAAAGGTTAACTTGCATGCATGTCGTGTGATTTGTTATTCTCCCATTGTATTATCCATGTAGGAATGTATGCTAGTGTGTGCTTTACACACACAGCTTTTAGTATTGCAGAGAGATATTCTTACTTTATGTGGATAATATTTCTCTAGTGTGCTTTCATATGATTTCAATTTCATTTATTTTTAACATCTGAGAAAAAGGCAAACTAACTACTAGATCAGAGGTCGGCAACCCAAAATGTTGAAAGAGCCATATTGGACTAAAAATACAAAAAAACTATCTATCTGGAGCCGCAACAAATTAAAAGCCTTATATACAGTAAGTGTTAGAATGAAGGCAACACATGATGTAAGTGTCTATATTAGCTATATTAGCCTACTATCAAAATTACTTTAAAAGTCTTATATAAGTGTTATAATGAAGGCAACACATGATGTAAGTGTCTATATTGGCTATATTAGCCTACTATCAAAGGCTGACACAAATCTCCATTGACAGAAATGTGTTATTTTATTTTGCATTTTATACGTTTGCAACATTGGAAATCATTAGTAAAATGGAGGCTTCTCACAAGATGAGATAACTTCTGGAAATTACTGCCTTAGAATGGCCAACGGTGATAATGTGTGTCCAAATTAAAGGAAAAGGCAGGCTGTCTTCTTCTAATGGATTTATTACAATCTTTGCAAGCTGTGTAATGTTTGCTGTGGTCTGGAACAACATGTCACACAAACAACTATGAGAAATGCAGCCAATATTAAATACAGATAATGTGTCATGAAACATGCAAATATACATTAAATACACAGAGGACATAAGTAAAGGAAATTAAATAAGCTCAAATATACCTACACATGAGGCATAAGGATGTAATATGTACATACAGCTAGCCTAAATAGCCTCTTAGCATCAATTAGCTTGCAGTCATGGATTGATTAAATAAAGTTAAAGTACCAATGATTGTCACACACATACTAGATGTGGCGAAATTAATCTCCGCGTTTGACCCATCACCCTTGATCACCCCCTGGGAGGTGAAGGGAGCAGTGGGGAGCAGCAGTGCCACGCCCGGGAATCACTTATGGTGATTTAACCCCCAATTCCAACCCTTAATGCTGAGTGCAAAGCAGGGAGGTAATGAGTCCCATTTTTATAGTCTTTGGTATGACTCGGCCGGGATTTGAACTCACGACCTACCGATCTCAGGGTGGACACTCTAACCACTAAGCCCATGAGTAGGCCTGCTATGTGCTTGATTAGCACACCAGCAAATCAATAAAATCAACTAAGCTCACCTTTCTGCATTCACGCACAGCATAAAATGTTTGGTGGACAAAATGAGACAAGAAATGAGTAGCATAAAACACTTATTTCTGTGGCAGCGTCAGAAAAAGTTGTACATGTAAACAAGCTATGGTGAGTTCAGAACCGCGAAAATCAGTAGGACAAAACAGCGCTGCTCACCAAATACTCTCATCTGTGAAGCATGTATAACATACAAATTGAGATGTTTAACAATGAGAAAGGTTTATATCATGTTTGTTCTCCTACAGAAAATATATTAAAATAAAAAATATATTTTTTTCTTTATCTTTTTCCATTTTCACACATCTCTGAAAGAGGTCCAGAAAGCCACTAGGGTGGCGCTAAAGAGGGTTGCTGACTCCCGTACTAGATAAACAAAACACAATTTGTTGTTTATGTTAAATTCTGGTTTGGTGTGTTGTTGGTCTGGACCCCAGGATACAAGGACCGCAGATGAAGTGCGGTTCAACACGTATTTAATGACAAAAACAAAAATAGTGCGTGAGGTAAATGCACGGAAACAATTGGAACGTGTTGCAACATGGAAGCAAACACAGCAAAATGTTTCACCCCTATCGAGACAACAAGGCTGGCTTCAACAGCATCCTTATTGACAACCATGGACAGGTGAGGAAATAAAAAACAAAATACCCGAAACTAATTAAACATTGCCATGAGAGAGATAATCACAAATTTGCTTTAAAGGTAAAATATATTTTAGTGTTTTATTCTAAATCTAGCACTGACGCTAAAATGTACACAATTAGTGATTTTAGTTGGCCTCACTGTGGACAAGCCATTTTGTGTGTCTGTCGCTGTAAAACCAATGAGCTGTGTTAGTCCAGGCTTGTGGCTCAAAAAATAAGATGTCATATCACACAGAGCAACACGACAACACAAGCCTGTCGACGGACTCTGTTTTAAGATGTGTAGCGAAGCCTTGTGCAGTAACCTTTGCAAAACATGGGACTTTCAAAACCCTGCAACGTGGTGCTATTTTGGATTATTGTCCCGTATGTGCCGATGTTACCTCAGAGCAGGGGTCGGCAACCCGCGACTCTGGAACCGCATGCGGCTCTTTAGCGCCGCCCTAGTGGCTCTCTGGAGCGTTTTCAAAAATATATGTGGAAATGTTCTATTTTGGTTTCATCTGACCACATGACATTCTCCCAATCCTTTGCTGTATCATCCATGTATCCATGTTGGTATAAAGTCAACTTGTCGTGTTTGGAGGAAGAAGAATACTGAGTTGCATCCCAAGAACACCACACCTACTGGGTGGAAACATCATGCTTTGGGGCTGTTTTTCTGCTAAGGGGACAGGACGATTGATCCGTGTTAAGGAAATAATGAATGGGGCCATGTATCGTGAGATTTTGAGCCAAAACCTCCTTCCATCAGTGAGAGCTTTGAATGGTTGACCAAATACTTATTTTCCACCGTAATTTACAAAGAAATTCTTTAAAATTCCTACAATGTGAATTCCTGGATTTTTTTTTCACATTCTGTCTCTCACAGTTGAAGTGTACCTATGATGAAAATTACAGAACTCTGTCATCATTTTAAGTGGGAGAACTTGCACAATCGGTGGCTGACTAAATACTTTTTGCCCGACTGTATTTGAGCTCATTTAGTTTCCTTTAAGTCCTCATAATTCAATTTATATCTCAAGACACAATATCTGTAGGTAATATGGATTTTAATTTTTTGCGGCTCCAGACAGATTTGTTTTTATATGTTTGGGCAATATGGCTCTTTCAACATTTTGGGTTGCCGACCCCTGCCTTAGAGGCATGTACGCGTAGTGCATATTGTCCACCGCTGTTCAGCAAATGGAAAAGAAAAAAGATGACAACAATAATAAGTCACATCATCTCTGACTTAATAGCTTGTCCAGATGAGACGACACTGTGAGAAAAATGGAAGTGCGGTTATCTAGAAATTAAAAACAGAGAGCTGATTTAATATGTTGGGGGGAGGAGACCGGCCCTATGGATAGAAGGAAGGAGGTGTGAGGACGATAAATATGGAGGGAATTAATCAGCGGTATCATCTCCATGGGACTTTAGCTAACAATTGATCTCAGTGCTTTAGTCAGCCAGGCGAGGGACCTGCTTCTGTAACAGCTGCCAAAACAAAACAAAGTCTATGTACACACACACACACACACACACACACACACACACACACACACACACACACACACACACACACACACACACACACACACACAAACAAATTGCCTACAATTTACATCATCATACACAAATAGGCTGTGTGCTACCACTATGGCTGCCGACCTGAAGTCCCTTTCTCGGGTTAGTTAAGCTAATATAAGATAATGTGACAACATCTACAGTATCATCTGTTTTAAACTATCCTGTGTTTCTACTGTAGGGAAGGGATTCATATGGCTGCAATCCTGGTTGTATCTCGTGTGAGAGGAAGAGAGGGGGTTTAATTCCCCAGGGGGGGGGCCCACATATGCGGTCCTCTCCAAGGTTTCTCATAGTCATCATTGTCACTGTCACCAACATCTCACTGGAGTGAGTTTTCCTTGCCCTTATGTGGGCTCTATTGAGGATGTCGTTGTGGTTTGTGCAGCCCTTGGAGACATTAGTGATTTAGGGCCATATAAATAAACATTGATTGATTGATAATCCTTTTGCAATGCAGTCTGCTAAAAATTATAGAAAGGGCCCCTCCACACAGTGTGACCAAAGTAGGAATGCCTCAAAACTCCATCCATCCATCCATTTCCTACCGCTTGTCCCTTTTGGGGTCGCTGGAGCATATCTCAGGTGCATTCGGGCGGTAGGCGGTGTACACCCTGGAAAAGTCGCCACCTCATCGCAGGGCCAACACAGATAGACAGACAACATTCACACTCACATTCACGCACTAGGGACCATTTAGTGTTGCCAATCAACCTATCCCCAGGTGCATCTCTTTGGAGGTGGGAGGAAACCGGAGTACCCGGATGGAACCCACACAGTCACAGGGAGAACATGCAAACTCCACACAGAAAGATCCCGAGCCCGGGATTGAACCCAGGACTACTCAGGACCTTCGTATTGTGAGGCAGATGTACTAACCCCTCTGTCACCGTGCTGCCCGCCTCAAAACTCATTTCCAGATATTTAATACTACTGCCATCTGGAGGACAAAGTCGATTCCCCCCCGCCCCCCCCCCTTTTTGTCATGTGTCATGTGTCAGGTAAACCGTGACGAATGGGGCCATATGATTCCCCCTCCTACTGAATATTTTCATATCTAGCCAGTATGTAATATTTACCACAATTGAATTTAAATAGGCAGAATAGTGGAGGAGGGGTTAGAATGTGTGCCTCACAATGCGAAGGTCCTGGGTTCGATCCTGGGCTCAGGATTTTTCTGTGTGGAGTTTGCATGGTCACCCCATGACTGTGTGGGCTTCCCCCCTCCTCCAAATACATGCACCTGGGGATAGGTTGATGGTCCTTAGTGTGTGAATGTTGTCTGTCTATCTGTGTTGGCCCTGTGATGCCCGAGTGCAGCTGGGATAGGCTCCAGCTCCCTCATGACCACCAGAGGGACAAGCGGTAGAAAATGAATGTTGCAGAACAGCTTCCATTATGTACTCATTATATAAAGAAACATGATTTAATCACACCAAAACTATAAATAACAGTGGAGGTCATATTTAGGCGTTTGATTTCAATAATACATTAGAGGAATGTTAATTAATATTATTAGATAAAATACCGCTCATTTTTTTTTTTTTTTCTTGTTTTGGACACTGACTTTTTGCAGCGTGGAATGAATCTCAAGGGTAGCTCAAGGCTTACTTGGTATAGCGAGACATATGACATGCAAAAAGGTAAACAGCCAAAATGCTCGTAAAACGTACATAAATAGTCGTGTGATTGGCAACACAAACAGCTGGTGGGGACACTAGTCACTAAACAAAGGCAGGTGCGTAAAACCAGCGCACCTCGTAACAAGAAAGTAAACAAAACGAGCTAGGAACAAAACAAGACTAAAACATGGGAAAAGGCTACCAAACAAACTATGATGGACACACCTTCTCATTCAATGTTTTTTCTTTATTTTCATGACCATTTACATTGTAGATTGTCATTGAAGGCATCAAAACTATGAATGAACACATATGGAGTTATGTACTTTACAATAAAAAAGGTGAAATAACAGAAAACATGTTTTATATTCTAGTTTCTTCATAATAGCCACCCTTTGCTCTGATTACTGCTTTGCACACTCTTGGCATTCTCTCCATGGGCTTCAAGAGGTAGTCACGTGAATCTAAATACATTAGTTTTTAAAAAGCTGTCACAGTAATGACTATTTTAGATGAGGTTTTTCCCCATTCCATTTTATTTGTATGTAGTATTTTTAATATCAAATACCAACAAAAGGTACAACATTAAAATAAATCATAAAGGAATGGAGCGGCTTCACGGTGGAAGAGGGGTTAGTGCGTCTGCCTCACAATACGAAGTTCCTGCAGTCCTGGGTTCAAATCCAGGCTCGGGATCTTTCTGTGTGGGTTCCCTCCGGGTACTCCGGCTTCCTCCCACTTCCAAAGACATGCACCTGGGGATAGGTTGATTGGCAACACTAAATTGGCCCTAGTGTGTGAATGTGAGTGTGAATGTTGTCTGTCTATCTGTGTTGGCCCTGCGATGAGGTGGCGACTTGTCCAGGGTGTACCCTGCCTTCCGCCCGATTGTAGCTGAGATAGGCGCCAGCGCCCCCTGCGACCCCGAAAGGGAATAAGCGGTAGAAAATTAATGGATGGATAAAGGAATGGAGTATAGATAAGTATAAACTTATAAAATCTGCCCTATATACAACATTCACTGTTCAACTCAGAAAACTATTAAGACCATAAATATATTTGATAACATACAACACGAATAAATATAAACATTTTCTCACTCAGTCATATATTCTCATCAAAATTTTTTTTTTTAATACAGAAAAATATAAACATTGTTTTGTGCTTCTGTCAAATCTGTTCCATAAACCAACACCTCTGATAATGTTGTAATTGTATGATGTATGATAATGTTGTGACACAAACCTTATAATAATAAATAGTGTAATAGTAATATAATAAAAGTATTTAAATATGTGCAAAAAAGAATAATTGAAAGAAACAACAAGGATTGGAGCACAAATGTACATATTTTATAGTAGCGCTGTCAAAGGATTATTTTCTTGAATCAAATTAATCACACTTGCATTAATTACTCGCTTGCGTAATTTGAATTAACTTTTTTGGAAATACCACAATATTTTGATACAAATTAAATGTTATGGTTTGATTGTCATGCAGGAATATGTTATTGAATGTGTTACTTGAATGCACATCATCATCATTTGCCAACAGTGTTAATTATTGTCATGTATTCATAGCCGCCGTTCAGGTACAGTGGGGCAAAAACGTATTTAGTCAGCCACCGATTGTGCAAGTTCTCCCACTTAAAATGATGACAGAAGTTTGTAATTTTCATCATAGGTACACTTCAACTGTGAGAGACAGAATGTGGAAAAAAAATCCAGGAATTAACATTGTAGGAATTTTAAATAATTTATTTGTAAATTATGGTGGAAAATAAGTATTTGGTCAACCATTCAAAGCTCTCACTGATGGAAGGAGGTTTTGGCTCAAAATCCCACGATACATGGCCCCATTCATTCTTTCCTTAACACGGATCAATCGTCCTGTACCCTTAGCAGAAAAACAGGCCCAAAACATGATGTTTCCACCCCCATGCTTCACAGTAGGTATGGTGTTCTTGGGATGCAACTCAGTATTCTTCTTCCTCCAAACACGACAAGTTAAGTTTATACCAAAATGAATACATTGAAGATACAGCAGAAGATTTGGAGAATGTCATGTGGTCAGATGAAACCAAAATAGAACTTTTTGGTATAAACTCCACTCGTCGTGTTTGGAGGAAGAAGAATACTGAGTTGCATCCCAAGAACACCACACCTACTGTGAAGCATGGAGGTGGAAATATCATGCTTTGGGGCTGTTTTTCTGCTAAGGGGACAGGACGATTGATCCGTGTTAAGGAAAGAATGAATGGGGCCATGTATCGTGAGATTTTGAGCCAA
Source organism: Nerophis ophidion (assembly GCF_033978795.1). Taxonomy (NCBI): domain Eukaryota; kingdom Metazoa; phylum Chordata; class Actinopteri; order Syngnathiformes; family Syngnathidae; genus Nerophis; species Nerophis ophidion. The sequence goes on along the minus strand of NC_084625.1, from coordinate 28,971,985 downwards.
AACCTCCTTCCATCAGTGAGAGCTTTGAATGGTTGACCAAATACTTATTTTCCACCATAATTTACAAATAAATTCTTTAAAATTCCTACAATGTGAATTCCTGGATTTTTTTTCACATTCTGTCTCTCACAGTTGAAGTGTACCTATGATGAAAATTACAGACCTCTGTCATCATTTTAAGTGGGAGAACTTGCACAATCGGTGGCTGACTAAATACTTTATTGCCCCACTGTAAGTTAAGGGTAAAGCAATAAAGAAATGTTACAAAAGCGACTGGAATATACGACAGTAATGGCTAATATTAATAATGGAACCCTTGCACCTTATTATTGTATGGCCTTCCAATTGCTACAGTCCACCAATGTCTTTTTTTTTTTTAAATTCAAAGGCGCTCCGAGCCATTGATGCACTCCCACAAAACACACACTCCACAAACAAAAGCTCCGTGTTACTTGATCTGCATATTATTATGTGCGGGGTCAAATGACAAGGCTCTCCCCCCGGTCAAACAGAGCGTGTGCAACACCTGTAGGATTGTCCTCTCTTTGTGCGGGAGGCAGCTGTGAACTCTGCACCTGCTTAATTGAATTAGCCTTGTTAATGTATTCACATCTGCTGCCAAAGAAAGGCGCCATTAAGGAGGCTTGTTAGAGCAATTAGTTAATTAATTGTCTGAACAGCAGCCGCCTCGTCTTCATTATCTGATGACAGTGTGATCCTGGAATGAGGGCTGATAACGCCATTCTCTGCGTGTAAATGTCACATATCATGTGTGTGTGTGTGTGTGTGTGTGTGTGTGTGTGTGTGTGTCCTGTTCACTATGGCGGCCGGTGCCAGCATGCATATTGCACTGAGAGGTTATGTGGGGGCCATCCCTCCCACAGGTAGACAGAGGAGTCCTCCCAGCCACTTTCTAATCCCTCTTTTATTGAAGTTAATATTGCGCCTGCTCTTTCTCACTTCACACTCCCACCTGCTTAGAAATGGCCCCGCTCCATCTTTTTAATTCAATTATATTAACCACCCTTTCTCTCTCTCTCTCTCTCACTGCGCCCATAACTCTCCTTCGCTCCCTTCCCCCCTCCTTCCTTTGTCCTCAAATGTTCCATTTTTATTTGGAATCTGCGATGGAAGATAGGGCCGCGGCCAATCAAGGATTTTCACAAGCCCTCTTTGGTGACAACAGGACCGAGGGAGGGAGAATAAAGGGAGGAGGGGTAAAGATGGCTGCAGGGAGGGACCCTTGGGGGGTTGGACTTTGATTGCTCAAGTAATGAGACTTGATCAGATCGAGGTCTCTCCCTCAAAACGGGGTTGTGCTAATATAAAAAGTCCACGCAGCTTAAGCGCTCATTTGAAATAAAATCTGATATTCTTTCTCCCCGACTTCCCGCTAAGGTTCGAGACTCCCCCGGTGGAGAATTAAGCTTTCCCACACTCCGCATGGGAACTTTTAATCACTCTTATGTAGTCAGCCTCTTGATGTATTAATTATATAATCATTTGATGGACCTCTCAAAGTCAGTGCTGTGCAGACTAGGGTTGGACGGTATAACGGTGGTAGTATATACTAACACGATACTAATGAATCATTTTCGGTTCGATACAGTCTCTGAAAAGTACCGGTACCCCGCGCCTGCGTCGAAGTCACGTCGTGTCATTGCTGGTTTACGAGCAGACAAGCATCTTCGGCAGTGCACAAGCACAGAGTACCTACAAGCAGACACAGTGTGTAGACAGAAAAGGGAGAACGGACGCATTTTGGTTTGAAAACTAAAGATAAAGGTGAAGTTATAACACTGAAACGCCCTCAGGAGGAGATGCTTTAAGACATGGCTAGCTCGCCGTCGGCTGTGTTTTAGCGATTTATAAATCACTAATCCTGGTCTCCATGGCGACAAAAAAAGTACGTTTCTTTCAAGTATCATCCCTGCAGGCGAGGAATAGCTAAACATGCTTCACTACACACGTAGCTCATCGGCGTCAAAATGTACACAAACGCCACTGGTGGATCTACACCTAACATCCACTGTAATGATATCAAGTACAAGCACGTATCGAGTGAATACTACTATGATTACGTCAACATCTTCTTTCGTTTTTTTAAAATGTATATCATGTTTATAAACTCAGGAAATATGTCCCTAGACACAAAAGGACTTTGAATATGAGCAATGTATGATCCTGTAACGACTTGGTATCGGATTGATACACACATTTGTGGTATCATTCAAAACAAATGTAAAGTATCAAACAACAAAAAAATAAGTGATTATTACATTTGAACAGAAATGTAGATCGATCATGTTGAAAGAGAAAGTAAGAAGATATTAACAGTAAATTAACAAGAAGATTAATAATTATTTTTCTATTTGTTATCCTTATTAATGTTGACAAAATAATAGGTAGATAAATGACACAATATGTTACTGCATACGTCAGCAGACTAATTTGCAGCCTTTGTTTGTTTACGTACTACTTACTACTAAAAGACAAGTTGTCTTGTATGTTCACTATTTAATTTAATGACTTAACTGCAATAAGAAACATATGTTTAATGTACCCAAAGATTTTTTTGTTAAAATAAAGCCAATAATGCAATTTATTTTTCTAGAAAAGTATGGAAAAGTACCAAATTAATTTTAGCACCGGTACCGGTTTCAAAATATTGGTATCCTTACTACACTGGTGCAGACATTGTATCACTGCCAAGGCTTCTGAACACTGGCCCATAAATTGTCAAAGCTTTGGATGTCCAGTAGTACCTCAATATATGAGCTTAATTGGTTCTGTGGCAAGGAAGGAGAAGACACAATGGCAGGAATCAGTTCAATAGGTTTATTGACACTGATGATTAGGTGGGATGTGTATGCCACTGTGAGTGAAAGGTGCAAGACGATGTGTAGTATCAACCATTTAAACGTTACCAGAGTTTGCTGTATGTGCGTGTTGGATGAATCCTTCGTCAGGCCAAAGGGGCAAGACGAGAAGGTAATTTGTGGGCAGGCAAGCAGTCGGGGGCTGGAGAGAAGCAACGAGGTCCGTGTCCAAGCAGGGTTCGGGGATCGAGGGAGGCAGTCCGGAATGCAGAGGGGAGTTAAGGCACACAGCTCGATCACAGGAAACAGGGGAAGTACTGATGGGGACACGAAAGACACAACACACGAGAACAGGGACGGCATGGACAGAGAGAGCAAGTACACGGGAGGGAAGCCAGAGACGGGATGTTTACTACAGGAGTGAACTACGTTCCGTCACTGGATGTTTGGTTCCGCTGGTGTTTATGCTGTCCGTCTTCATCAGGCCAAGATGCGCTGATTGTAGATTACCTGTGGCCTCGATGCGTGCAGAGCGAGCAGTGGCTTGCCCCGGCGCGCTTCAAGCGGAGGTTTCCGGCTGAGCTTGCCGCAAATGACATGCCGGATTGCGCATGCGCCATGACACTTCAGCTCTTCATTCAAAACATGGTTTTATCAAACCAACAAATCATTGACGAGCTGGCAGTGTGGCTTGCAGAGTGACTCCAAGACACAGAGATAGCAGGCGGTGTGTAGGTAAAAAGCAAATTTATCAGCACAAAAAATAGTGCTGCAAGGGATTGCACGGAAAGCAACCATCTCAGGAGCAAAGCCACTCAACAATGAAAGATGATCCACCCTTATCAAGAGAAACAAAAACAAAAGAACATTCTTACTGGCAACGAGGTTCAGGTGTGTCCTGATGGCGATTTAGGGACAGGTGAGGGAGGCACCGCTCAGGCCAGAGAAGAAGTGGCAGGCAAGGGAAATGCTGGGAGTGGAAACAAGAGCATAGGAACAGAAATAAGACCAAGCACAGTAAAATAAACACACATTTAAAAGTGTCATGGAGGATCATTACAGTGTCCCATTGACATGAATAACAATCAATTTAATTGGTGGTATGCCCCCCAAAACGGCACAATTTTAACATGTGACATGCCTTTAAAATACCAGTAGAATGGAATAACATGTTGCCTCTATATTAGTGCCATTGTCATATGTCTGATTATTGACATCAAAAGACTTACTAAGTTTGCAAACATATCGATATGATCAAAATAGTATCAATCACATTTTGAGAGTGAATGAGCAAGTAGTGTGATCCGTGATGTAGCGTTAGGAACCACAGACCCCTTCCCCATCAACAGCAATGCTAATCAAGCAGACTCTGAGAGCCAACAATTATATGTGGAAAAAATATGATCCAGAACCTTTTATTTTTGAGCCCGAAAACAAAGAGGTTCAGCAAAAAGGTTTAGAAGCTGAGTGCTAAACGGATGTAGCTTTATTGTGACACTTTTATAGCATTAGCAGCATTTTTAGAAAGTAACCATGATAAAACACTTTCTGTACAATTTCCATGAACGACGGGACGCGCACATAATCTCATTTAGATGAAGACTCAATTGCAATATTCATGATTAATTTTGAAAAAGTTGCAGCAATTAGCGTCTTTTTTTTCCATCTCGGGGATGCGAAAGTCGAGCAGCCTGTCGTTCCAAGGCCCCGTTTGTATGTTACCAGGTAAGAGACGCATTAATTATAATCTAGAATTTACTTTTAGCGAGTTTGAGACAAAGCAGAAGCAGCCACTGCGTTAGTGTGTCAACAATAGCACTACTCCTACTTTAAAAAAGTAAAAAGAAACTTTTTGAAAATAGCTATTTTCATTAAAAAAATATAGTTTTAACACAATGCACTACAAATAACTACAGTAGTTTTATGAATTAATGTAACAATAATACACAAACCTTAACTTTGACAGTGAACTTCTGTGGTACAGTAGAATAATCATATGGCCCCATTCGTCACGGTTTACTTGACATATGAAACGTAACAAATTGGAGGGTTGCACAATCCACTAGATGGCAATAGTGTTAAACATTCTATTATGTGTTTTGTGGCAATTCCAACTTTGACCACAGCATCAGTTGCTATCTAAAGTGGCACTTTCCGTCATTTTCAGAAGGCTGCATTGCTAAATTTGTAGCCCCCTCTCTTCCTTTCATGTGAAATCCACCCTGTAATGGGGCCACATTAATCCCTTCCCGCCGGTATCTCCCTGTGGAGAGACGCAGCCGACGGGCTGACAGCGGGCTGAGAGAGACAGCCTTGGCCGAGAGGGAGGCCAGGAAGCGGGGCATACGGTGGCGAGGAGAGGCGTGACACATGCGGAGCGGCACGAGAGCGGCAATTTCTGTCAGGTGTGGACAACACACACCTGCTCACAATCTCTCCATCTGCTGCGAGATCATAAGAGAGGCGAAGGGGGCATGATCAGCAGGCAGTACGGAGGAGGAAACCCCGGCAACGACACGAGTGACGAGAGACCTAAGAAGACATGAGCCCCCGCGGAAGACGCAACACCCGGCCACCGAAAGGTGCGCAAAGACAAGCAGCCAAGGGCGCGCTAGAAAGCGGCGCGCCCGATTGGGACACAAAGATTACATTTATTGAAAGAATAAATGTATGTCAACCCTGCTACGAGGTGTCGTGCGTCCATGGTCCTGGCAACCCACACGGTGATGGCGGGAAGTCTGTCACACTCCCTTTAGCTATTTCTCTGTCAAACACACCACCCAGCTTATGCATATTTTCATGGATAAATGTCCACCACTTAGACATTATTTTAACATTATCCGCTGACGTTAGACTCATTCTGATTCAACACGGTGCAGACTAGCAGTGATATGCTTCGATTGCTTCCACTTCTTCTTCTCAACATTGTCCTTCACACTCACTTTCTTTCCTATGAAAACAAAGCTCTGTCGATCTCTAGCTATAAGCTAACGCTTGCAAGTAAGACCTTACAGTGACATTTTCTGCACCGACTAATGGCGGGGATGCTTGTAACTCAAATATATCCTCACAACTTAAAGCATCCATCCATCCATCCATCATCTTCCGCTTATCCGAGGTCGGGTCGCGGGGGCAACAGCCTAAGCAGGGAAACCCAGACTTCCCTCTCCCCAGCCACTTCGTCTAGCTCTTCCCGGGGGATCCCGAGGCGTTCCCAGGCCAGCCGGGAGACATAGTCTTCCCAACGTGTCCTGGGTCTTCCCCGTGGCCTCCTACCGGTTGGACGTGCCCTAAACACCTCCCTAGGGAGGCGTTCGGGTGGCATCCTGACCAGATGCCCGAACCACCTCATCTGGCTCCTCTCGATGTGAAGGAGCAGTGGCTTTACTTTGAGTCCCTCCCGGATGGCAGAGCTTCTCACCCTATCTCTAAGGGAGAGCCCCGCCACACGGCGGAGGAAACTCATTTCGGCCGCTTGTACCCGTGATCTTATCCTTTCGGTCACGACCCAAAGCTCATGACCATAGGTGAGGATGGGAACGTAGATCGACCGGTAAATTGAGAGCTTTGCCTTCCGGCTCAGCTCCTTCTTCACCACAACGGATCGGTACAACGTCCGCATTACTGAAGACGCCGCACCGATCCTGCCTGTCGATCTCAGAATCCACTCTTCCCTCACTCGTGAACAAGACTCCTAGGTACTTGAACTCCTCCACTTGGGGCAGGGTCTCCTCCCCAACCCGGAGATGGCACTCCACCCTTTTCCGGGCGAGAACCATGGACTCGGACTTGGAGGTGCTGATTCTCATTCCGGTCGCTTCACACTCGGCTGTGAACCGATCCAGCGAGAGCTGAAGATCCCGGTCAGATGAAGCCATCAGGACCACATCATCTGCAAAAAGCAGAGACCTAATCCTGCGGTTACCAAACCGGAACCCCTCAACGCCTTGACTGCACCTAGAAATTCTGTCCATAAAAGTCCACAAAGCACATGTAGACTGGTTGGGCAAACTCCCATGCACCCTCAAGAACCCTGCCGAGAGTATAGAGCTGGTCCACAGTTCCACGACCAGGACAAAAACCACAATGTTCCTCTTGAATCCGAGGTTCGACTATCCGACGTAGCCTCCTCTCCAGTACACCTGAATAAACCTTACCGGGAAGGCTGAGGAGTGTGATCCCACGATAGTTGGAACACACCCTCCGGTCCCCCTTCTTAAAGAGAGGAACCACCACCCCGGTCTGCCAATCCAGAAGTACCGCCCCCGATGTCCACGCGATGCTGCAAAGTCTTGTCAACCAAGACAGCCCCACAGCATCCAGAGCCTTAAGGAACTCCGGGCGGGTCTCGTCCACCCCTGTGGCCTTGCCACCGAGGAGCTTTTTAACTACCTCAGCGACCTCAGTCCCAGAAATAGGAGAGTCCACCACAGATTCCCCAGGCACTGCTTCCTCATAGGAAGACGTGTTGGTGGGATTGAGGAGGTCTACGAAGTATTCCTTCGACCTATCCATAACATCCGCAGTTGAGGTCAGCAGAACACCATCCGCACCATACACGGTGTTGATAGTGCACTGCTTCCCCTTCCTGAGGCGGCGGACGGTGGTCCAGAATCGCTTCGAAGCCGTCCGGAAGTCGTTTTCCATGGCTTCCCCGAACTCTTCCCATGTCCGAGTTTTTGCCTCTGCGACCGCTGAAGCTGCACACCGCTTGGCCTGTCGGTACCTGTCCACTGCCTCCGGAGTCCTATGAGCCAAAAGGACCCGATAAGACTCCTTCTTCAGCTTGACGGCATCCCTCACCGCTGGTGTCCACCAAGGGGTTTTAGGATTGCCGCCCCGACAAGCACCAACTACCTTGCGGCCACAGCTCCGATCTTCCGCCTCGACAATAGAGGTGCGGAATATGGTCCACTCGGACTCAATGTCCAGCACCTCCCTCTTGACATGTTCAAAGTTATTCCGGAGGTGGGAATTGAAACTTTGTCTGACAGGAGACTCTGCCAGACGTTCCCAGCAGACCCTCACAATGCGTTTGGGCCTCCCAGGTCTGTCCGGCATCCTCCCCCACCATCGCAGCCAACTCACCACCAGGTGGTGATCGGTAGAAAGCTCCGCCCCTCTCTTCACCGGAGTGTCCAAACATGAGGCTGCAAATCCGATGACACAACTACAAAGTCGATCATGGAACTGCGGCCTAGGGTGTCCTGGTGCCAAGTGCACATATGGACACCCTTATGTTTGAACATGGTGTTTGTTATGGACAAACTGTGACGAGCACAAAAGTCCAATAACAAAACACCACTCGGGTTCAGATCCGGGTGGCCATTCTTCCCAATCACGCCTCTCCAGGTTTCACTGTCGTTGCCAACGTGAGCGTTGAAGTCTCCCAGTAGGACAAGGGAACAAGGGAATCACCCGGGGGAGCACTTTCCAGTACTCCCTCGAGTGTTTCCAAAAAGGGTGGGTACTTGAACTGCTGTTTGGTGCATAAGCACAAACAACAGTCAGGACCCGTCCCCCCACCCGAAGGCGGAGGGAGGCTACCCATTCGTCCACCGGGTTGAACTCCAACGTACAGGCTTTGAGCCGGGGGGAAACAAAAATAGCCACCCCAGCCCGTCGCCTCTCACTGCCAGCAAAGCCAGAATGGAAGAGGGTCCAATCCCTCTCGAGAGAAGTGGTTCCAGAGCCCTTGCTGTGCGTCGAAGTGAGTCCGACTATATCCAGCCGGAATTTCTCGACTTCGCGCACTAGTTCAGGCTCTTTCCCCCCCAGTGACGTGACGTTCCACGTCCCAAGAGCTAGCTTCTGTAGCCGAGGATCGGACCGCCAAGTGCCCTGCCTTCGGCTGTCGCCCAGCTCACAATGCACCCGACCTCTATGGCCCCTGCTATGGGTGGTGAGCCCATTGGAGGGGTGACCCACGTTGCCTCTTCGGGCTGTGCCCGGCCGGGCCCCATGGGAACGGGCCCGGCCACCAGGCGCTCGCCATCGTGCCCCACCTCCGGGCCTGGCTCCAGAGGGGGGCCCCGGTGACCCGCGTCCGGGCGAGGGAAATCTGGGTCCATGATTTTTCTTCTTAACTCAAAGCATATCAGCTCTTATCTCAAAACATTCTTAAGTTAATGTACCGCTGTACTTGAGAGTAGTCAGTAGGGATGTATACCGAGTACCGGTATTTTTTAGGTACCGGTTACTCATTGAGTCTGTCCAAGCAGACTTATTAAATTCTGGGCTATCAATACTGCTATCGGTTCTTTTTTTTTTTTCCAGCAGCCCATCACAAATACGACAGGTGGGCATCGTCATATTAAATTAAATGCTGCTGCAAAGCATACATAAAGACTTTTATTATCCACTTCCGGTAATATGGTTCCACGGAGGTAATCAGAATCAGAAATGTATGCGTCACTGGAATCCCGGCTGCAATCAATGTTCGCTAAAAACTGAATTTAAACACGGAAAGTCACAGAGACAAAAAAGGGGAACTGGTGTTTACCGTGCATTTGACAAACTCACCTCCATGGAGGTATGCCAGCCAGGGGCCAGCTCTCTATACACAGCCCAGCACAGTGCAACCTTCTGGGGCCATTTCTGTGCTTACCCCAGGGACTCACAGCAGCATCAAACTACCAAACTAACTCTAAAATACAGTGCCAAACTTTTCCCAAATGACTTCTACGGGTCAGGTGATATGTTTCTTGTGCAAATATGATGACGACTTGTCGCCATAAAGCTGTGTGAAAAACACCTGCTACTACTAAACATCTTCATTGGTAAGTTGCTGATAACTTCATCCCATCCATTTTCTCCCGCGTATTCCCTTCGGGGTCGCAAGTGGCGCTGGAACCTATCTCAGCTACAATCGGGCAGAAGGCGGCGTACACCCTGGACAAGTCGTCACCTCATCACAGGGCCAACACAGATAGACAACATTCACACTCACATTCACAGACTAGGGACCATTTAGTGTTGCCAATCAACCTATCCCCAGGTGCATGTCGTTGGAGGTGGGAGGAAGCCGGAGTACCCGGAGGGAACCCACGCATTCACGGGGTGCAAACTCCACACAAAAAGATCCAGAGCGCAGGATCGAACCCAGCACCTTTGCATTGTGAGGCAGACGCACTAACCTCTGGCTCACCGTGCTGCCCTGCTGATAACTTGACAACTTCAAATATTTTAGTTGGAGCACCAGCGTTAAAATTATAACTGATACATCTTTGTGCATGCTTTTTTTTAAGACTTAGACCAGTGGTTCTTAACTTGGGTTCGATTGAACCCTCGGGGTTCGGTGAGTCGGCCTCAGGGGTTCGGCGGAGCCTCCGCCGTGGAGATCAAGCCACACCTGACTCATCGTGTGAATAAAAAATTCTCCCAATCGGCGTATTATAGATACCTCCAAACAAGGTTCCCTATAATTTTCCATTTGATTTGCAGGTGTGTAATTGGTTGTGGTTCATGCATGGTTCATATTGTGCACCCGTAAAAAAAACATACAACTTTGTCTCGAATTTGAAAAAATAATTTTTGAAATGTTTCACTAAAAAGGGTTTAATGAATGTGTATATGAAATTCGGTGGGGTTCGGTACCTCCAACAAGGTTAAGAACCACTGACTTAGACTTAGACTTTAGAAAAACTTTAAAGGGGATCATTATCACAATTTCTGAAGGGTCTAAACCAATAAAAATCAGTTCCCGGTGGCTTATTTAATTTTTCGAAGTTTTTCTCAAAATTTTACCTATCACGCAATATCCCGAAAAACGGCTTTAAAGTGCCTGATTTTAACCGTCGTTATAGCCACCCGTCTATTGTTCTGTGACGTCACTGCGTGAAGCCACCAGACACAAACATGGCGGATAGCACGGAAAGGTATAGCATAGTAGCTCGGATTCAGACTCGGATTTCAGCGACGCAAGCGATTCAACAGATTACGCATGTATTGAAACGGATGGTTGGAGTGTGGAGGCAGATAGCGAAAACGAAATTGAAGAAGAAACTGAAGCTATTGAGCCATATCACGACAGACAGCGGCAACGAGGACGAATTCGGCGATCGCCTTCTAACCAACGATTGCATCTTTTGACCACTGGTGCAGCTTGAATCAGTCGATTGGTATGTGTTTGTTTGGCATTAAATGTGGGTGGAGGGAAAGGCTGGATGCAAATATAGCTACAAATTAGGCATAATGAGGCAATTAGTACATGCAGCTAGCCTAAATAGCATGTTAGCATCGATTAGCTTGCAGTCATGCCGTGAGCAAAAATGTCTGATTAGCACATGAGTCAATAACATCAACAAAACTCACCTTTGTGATTTTGTTGACTTTATAATTGGAAATGCATCTGCTTTGAGTGTTGCAGGATATCCACGCATGTCTGTGCCATCTCTGTCGTAGCATCGCTATCGTCGGTAAAGTATGCAGAACAAAAGAGGGACTTTCGCATCTTTTGACCACTCGTGACACTTGAATCCGTCGATTGGTATGTGTTTTTTTGGCATTAAATGTGGGTGGAGGGAAAGGCTGGATGCAAATATAGCTACAAATGAGGCATAATGATGCAATATGTACATACAGCTAGCCTAAATAGCATGTTAGCATCGATTAGCATGCCAAGACCATTGATATGTCTGATTAGCACACTCCACGTAAGTCAACTTGAATCCGTCTCTGATCGTGTTGTTACACCCTCCAACAACACACCGACGAGGCATAATGTCTCCAAAGTACGGAAAACAGTCGAAAAAACGGAAAATAACAGAGCTGATTTGACTTGGTGTGAGTAATGTGTTTGAGAAAATGGCGGATTGCTTCCCGTTGTGACGTCACGGGTGAAAGGTCATTGCTCCGACAGCGAACAATTGAAAGGTGTTTCAATCGCCAAATTCACCCTTTTAGAGTTCGGAAATCGGTTAATAAAACATATGGTCTTTTTTCTGCAGCATCAAGGTATATATTAACGCTTACATAGGTCTGGTGATAATGTTCCCCTTTAATAATCCACAAAGAAAATTGTTCCACACAGTAGCTCAGTTACAAAGGATGGAAAGTGTAAGGATGAAAAGGATAAAAGCAGGTACAAAGTAGACTAAAAATGTACCATAGTGTAAGTGATAAAAAAGCAAGAAGAGTTGAGAATAATACCAAAAGTATGTCATGATCCGTGGTCTGGATCATGTTTTTGTTTTGTTATGTTAGTTTTAGACTCCATTATTTCCTGTTTTTGTGCACTTCGTTTGTTTTAGTTACCATGGAGACTTATTAGTTTCAACTGTCTTTTGTGTTTGGGACATGCACTTGCCCTAATCAAGAGACTTGATTAAGCCTGTCTTTGCCAGTCAGTCGTCCCGGCGTCATTGCTTGTTTCATGCAATACCATTGTTCAAGTTGTTCGATTCATGACGTGTCCACGTAGAGTTGTTTCATGCGACAGTATGTCCTGTTTGTTCCATGCCATAGTCCATGTTAAGTGTTTAGCTTCTATGTTTCTTGCGTTAAGTTTTTGTGTTTGTTAGCTTCTAGTGTGAACAGCACGCTTTTCTTTTGCTTGGTTCTGGTCTTTGTGATGTGTGGGATTAATTGAGAAAATAAATATGTTCCTACCTGCAAGTCTTGTCCGGAATAGTCCAATTGCATCCCGGGAGAACAAACCTCGCAGTAAGCTGCAAACCCCCCACCCCCCACCTCCCCTTTTATGACAAAATAAAGTAAAATGATGGTAAGTCAAAGGAGTTACTGTGATGTGCTACCACTCTTTCAGGCGCATCAAAGAAAAATAAGAAAATACCAAAAAAATACTTGGATACAAATGTGTTGAAAACATTGTTAATGGCATTTTTCTTATTGATTTCCTTTTGTTTGATTATTTTACAATGTTATTAAAATGTTAAACTCATTCCCAGTTTATTTTTTTTTAGTAAAGATTCTTTAATAAAATACAGCCCTGATTCCGCTTGGAATAATCACAAATAAGGAAGCAACACCACACAAAAGTTTGTAACACAACAATATTTCCTCCTCAAAAGACCCTCAAAGTTTATGGTTCAGCGATCCAGCAGTCATCCACTGGCCAATATCAATCCACTCAAAAAAATAGAAAAAATAAAAATAAAAGAATAATAAGTTGCTCAGAAGCATGGTAGCATCCGCTGACATGTCTCTAGTCGCCGGCTGACGTCACTCCATTGCGCCATGTTTTCTTAACACCAAAACACACCTGGCTTAATTGCACACAAACTTACTATGCTAATTGAGTGTATTGATAATATATTTGATATGATATAAATATTTATTTACAGTTCCACGTAGAAGGTCCTACATAAATATTATTAGATTAGATTAGATTAGATAGTACTTTATTTATTCCGTCAGGAGAGTTCCTTCAGGAAAATTCCAATTTTCAGCACAATCCCATTCAAGATCAGACAAACATTAAAGGGAGACAGAACAGGATCGCTGACGGGTCTGCCGGCTTCCAGCGCCCTTTACAAAAAAAGATGAGATACAGGTAAACAAGGGGGGCGAGAAAAAAAATAGAAGATTAAAATAAAATAAAAAAATCGGTCTTAGCCTAGGCCCTGGAGAGGGGGTGAAGACTGAGGCCAAGGGAAAAAAACAACAACTCATAGCTATAGTACACACCCCTCTTACATGTGTGTAAGAGAGAAACATCAAAGAACACAGAGGACATTAAAGACATTAAAGCAGCAGATACAACCAGACACTTCTACATACTAGCTATGAATAAAAAGTAAAAGAAACATATCCACTGTGTTGGCCTCTGTGGTGTTCCACGCCATCGTCCACTGGGGTGGAGGGAGGATGGCCAGAGACAGGAGCAGACCCAACAAAGCAACCAGGACAGCCGACTCCACTCCCGGCCAGTGTCCAGTCCGCATGGATGAGCGATGATACGTCCAAGGAGACTGAGGTGTCCGACACCTGCTCACCCAGCCAAGACACCGCGAAGCCTCTCCGTCCCGTCGCTCAGTGCCAGCTCCGCGGCCCTGTCCCCTCATCCGCATCTCCTTCAGTCCCTCCAAAGCGACTCCGGTGTGGCAGAGACCCAGCAGCTGGTCTCCATGGCCAAAAGGCTCCCGGGAGGCAGATCCAGAAGTCCACAAAAAAAGCACCACAGAGGTCACGAAAGTGACACCCCTTGTCACACAGTCCCAAAGGGTCCGGGACCAAAAGGCAAAAAAATATAATAACACATGAAAACAAGAGGAAAACATAAAAGGATGATACAAGAGCACAGAGCTCCTGCCTACAGCAGCCACTACAGCAGCGCCATCTTGGAAAAAAAAAAAAAAAAAAGATTACCAGCTGAGTGTAATTGTAATGAATAGAAACAGAGTGATAGATCGGTGTGGTCTTCACAAGATGATGACATAACTGCATTGCACCTTGCATTGCAGACATATTCACAGGTGGGTAGAGTAGCCAGAAATTGTACTCAAGTAAGAGTACTGTTACTTTAGAGAGTATTACTCAAGTAAAAGTAAGGAGTAGTCATCCAAATATTTACTTGAGTAAAAGTAAAAAGTATGTTTTCAAAAAACTACTCAAGTACTGAGTAACTGATGAGTAACCTGTTCGTTTAATAATTACGGCAACAAATAATGCACAAAAACATAAAAATAGCAATGAGCAAATTCATAGCCAGGAATATCTCTTAAACAACTAAAACAATAATATATATTAAATAATAATACATTAAAATAAAAAAATAAGGCAAATTGAGCCACAATAACTTAACAGCACCATAGGCTCAGTAGGCATTTATTGATTGATTGATTGATTGATTGAAACTTGTATTAGTAGATTGCATAGTACAGTACATATTCCATACAATTGACCAATAAATCGTAACACCCCAATAAGTTTTTCAACGTTAATCAATTACTTTATAAATGACCAAGTCGAGGTGATTTACCTCATATATACACACACACACATATCATATATATATATATATATATATATATATATATATATATATATATATATATATATATATACAGTATTATTTATATATATATATATATATATATATATATATATGTATATATATATATATATATATATATATACAGTATATAATTTATAGTTTTTTATTTTGCCGTTTTTTTTAAATGTTAAAGGTGTTTTAATGAATATACATGCATGTTTAACATATAGATTCTTATCTTTCATGAACACAAGAATATAAGTTGGTGTATTACCTGATTCTGATGACTTGCATTGATTGGAGGAGAAAAAAAGTTCCTCTTTTCTGTCTAATACCACATGAAAGTCGTTGGTTTTTGGCATCTTATTTGTCCAGCTTCCATATTTGTTTTTATACACTTTACAAGAAATACATTGGCGGCAAACTCCGTAGCTTGCTAGTTTGTTTGCGCTGGCTTTCGGAGACTCTTATTTTGTTAGCGCAGGCGCGATGGAGCGGCGCTTTTATTGTGAAGACAGGAACTGTGCGATCAGTCTTTAGGCTTGTGACGGGAAGTACGGTTGAAATAAAAAGTGTCTTTTTTCCTTTACACTTTTGATTGATTGAAACTTTTATTAGTAGATTGCACAGTACAGTACATATTCCGTACAATTGACCACTAAATGGTAACACCCCAATAAGTTTTTCAACTTTTTAGGTCGGATTTGACGTGTGACGGTCACGTGACCGCGTGGTTTTGTTTGATTGGTCCAACGTCACCAGTGACTGCATGTGATTGGTGAAACGCAGTCATGCGTAGTTCCTACTTTGAATGCGTGTCTGACAAAATCAAAACAAAAAAAACGATAAAAAAAAAAAGTAGCGAGTAACGAGCTGATTGTAGATAAATGGAGCGGAGTAAAAGTAGCGTTTCTTCTTTATAAATATACTCAAGTAAAAGTAAAAGTATGTTGCATAAAAAACTACTCTTAGAAGTACAATTTATCCCAAAAGTTACTCAAGTAGATGTAACGGAGTAAATGTAGCGCGTTACTACCCACCTCTGGACATATTTGACATGTTTAAGACTTAAAGGCCTACTGAAACCCACTACTACCAACCACGCAGTCTGATGGTTTATATATCAATAATGAAATATTAACATTGCAACACATGCCAATACGGCCTTTTTAGTTTACTAAATTGCAATTTTAAATTTCCTGCGAAGTGTCCTGTGAGAACGTCGCGGAATGCTGACGTGTACGCGTGACGTCACGGACTGTTAGGAAATATTAGCGCTGCACCACTCGCGGCTAAAAGTCGTCTGCTTTAACCGCATAATTACACAGTATTTTGGACATCTGTGTTGCTGAATCTTTTGCAATTTGTTCAATTAATATTGGAGGAGTCAAAGTAGAAAGATGGAGTTGTGAAGTTTTAGCCTTTAGCCACACAAACACACGGTGATTCCTTGTTTAAAATTTCCGGAGGTGAAACTTTACTATGGATCAGAGCGGTCAAGCGAACATGGACCACATGTCAACCTGCAGTTTTCGGTGAGAAAATTGTGGTAAAAAGTAGCCACTTACCGGAGATCAGTTGAGCTTGTGCCGTCCATACAGCTGCCGTCGACTTCCATCAGACACTGGCCTCAAGACACCCGTGGATACACCCTTCCGACTATCAGGTACTATTAAACATTGCTCTTCAAATCTAAACATTGGAACTATTTAACTGGCCTCAACAAAATTGACAAGATCTTGGGTTTGGGGGAACCTGCTGTCGTGACGAAGCGGTTGTTGCTGGACACATGACGGACTCTTAGGAGAAGAAGGAGTGCCACGTGCCTGGCGACCCTTTTCTGTAGACGATATGAAGATATCCACCTATTCGGAATTATGACAACAGGACATCTGCTGATTGGAGTAAGCGTTGCTCTGGTTTGTCGACAAATTGGAAGTTGCTGGCAGTCTTCAAAGTACCTCAAAGCTGCCACAAATGATTGTAGGTTGCGGGAAGAACTGTGGATTACATCGGACCGTCTACCCCGCAGTTTTGAGGACCAGTCATAGACAATTTAGAGTGAAAAGCAAATTTTATTTTCACCCGCGTACAAAGCATTCTAACTTGGATTGTTTCCCTGGCTTCGAGACTCTCCCGAAGGACACTGCAGCGAAGACACAACAAACTCCCTTCTTGTCTTTCATGGACACACACCTGTTGTTGACTTTGGACTAGCGGCTGCAATACACCAAGGCCGCGGAACAGAGACACACTACGGGCTTACACACACATCCACAAAAATATACGCCCCACAACCCAACGCCCTCGACGCAAATCCCGTAGGGGTGATGAATGGATGGTCAGCGCCTGAGAGCTGTGGCCTACCACCATGACCTTGAACTACCTTCCCTCTGTTGCTAGATATCTCGAGATGTATGTTATGATATGTATATGTACTTTGCTATGGAGGTTTTTTCCCACTCCAGACTAGGCCCCCTTAGGAGCCCAGTCTGGATTGTATTTTTTTACTCATCCTTCCCCAGCGTTTACTTTTTTCCCATCTTTTACGGGGCCCTTTATGGCGAACCACCAGCGTTCTTGTTCTGTAACCCTGTACACTGTTTGTTTGTCTAATCTTGAACAGGTTTGTGCTGAAAACTAAGTTTCGTTGTACTCGTGCAATGACAATAAAGACCTATACTATCCTATCAACACAAAAGTACCGAAAATCTGTACCTTTAGAGTACATGTACCGATTGAAATGGGAAAAGTACTTTTGTCGGCTTCCACAGCACCTCGCACTGGGTACCTTCACCTCATACACATATAAATTAACATAACTTAAGAAATAGCCGCTCTTAAGATAACTTTTACCGACTTTGATTAAAAAAAAAAAAATAAGAGGTACTTTTGCGCTCCAATGAAAATCACACTTTACTGTCCCACTTTCATGCGACACATTTTATTTCCCACTAGTCCAACTAAAATTGGTTCGAGTATGCTGATAAAAGACTCCATTTAATTCAGCCTTGTATTATCTACCGCCTCATTTCTAATAATGTTACCGCCCATTAGCCACGCTGTAGATGAGTTAACTGCATAAGAGACCATTAGCTCTGTGTTACAGCATGTATGTAGGATGATGATATAGCATCATCACATATATTGTATATAGGTAAGGTATATGATGGCGGTATCCAGACACACGCCTACAACCAGGCGATAACAATTAGTCATGAAGGACGCAGCACATGTGTGTCTGTCATAATCCACGTGTTCTTCCACTTGATTTGGCCATGGTCCGCATGTACATGTTGTGCATATGTTAATGTGTTTGCATGTGTGTCTGGACCGTCTGCGGTGCCTCCTCTGCTAATTCAACACAGAGCCCATTTAACACAGAACTAATGAATAGAGGCTTTGGTTTTGGCAAGAGTTCTGAACCACAGGCCCGCGCATGCTTGTGCACGGGGTGAGGAGTTCAGCCTCTGTCTGCTTCCTCGCCGTACTTAGTCTCTTTCCGCCAATAAGGCTTCATTAACGACAGACTTTACGCGCCGTGTCGCACTGTGTTGTTTTTTGTTAGGACTTTGTATTGTTTTTTGCAGGAGACGAATGGCTTTGTTCACCACTTACGTCTCACTGTCTTAGTCG
This sequence comes from Nerophis ophidion, assembly GCF_033978795.1. NCBI lineage: Eukaryota > Metazoa > Chordata > Actinopteri > Syngnathiformes > Syngnathidae > Nerophis > Nerophis ophidion. Next base: position 28,953,574 of record NC_084625.1, on the reverse strand, counting down.
GGCTTTTGTGAATAATTTAACTTTAAGAAAACACCTAAATTGGACGATTTGAGGGTAATCCAATAAGCAGTATGGTCCAACTGGTGTTTTCCCGAAACCAATTATTTCTGATACTTTTCGGTACTTTTCCATACTTTTCTAAATAAAGGGGACCGCAAAATTTGCATTATTGGCTTTATTTTAGTACATGAAACATATGTTTCTTATTGCAAGTTTGTTTTTAAATAAAATAGTGAACATATAAACCCCATTTCCATATGAGTTAGGAAATAGTGTTAGATGTAAATATAAATCGAATACAATGATTTGCAATTCATTTTCAACCCATATTCAGTTGAATATGCTACAAAGACAACATATTTGATGTTCAAACTGATAAATATATATTTTTTTTGCAAACAATCATCAACTTTAGAATTTGATGCCAGCAACATGTGACAAATAAGTTGGGAAAGGTGGCAATAAATACTGATAAAGTTCCATAATGCTCATCAAACACTTATTTAGAACATCCCACAGGTGTGCAGGCGAATCGGGAACAGGTGGGTGCCATGATTGGGTATAAAAGCAGCTTTCATAAGAAAGAATGGGGCAAGATGCATCCCTTTGTCCACAACTGTGTGAGCAACTAGTCAAACAGTTTAAGAACAACGTTTCTCAAAGTGCAATTGCAAAAAATTTAGGGATTTCAACATTTATGGTCCCTAATATAATCAAAAGGTTCAGAGAATCTGGAGAAATCACTCCACGTAAGCGGCATGGCCGGAAACCAACATTGAATGACCGTGACCTTAGATCCCTCAGACGTATCAAAAACCGACATCAATCTCTAAAGGATATCACCACATGAGCTCAGGAACACTTCAGAAAACCACTGTCACTAAATACAGTTTGTCGCTACATCTAAAAGTGCAAGTTAAAGCTTTACTATGCAAAGCGAAAGCCATTTATCAACAACATCCAGAAACGCCGCCGGCTTCTCTGGGCCCGAGATTATATAAGATGGACTGATGCAAAGTGGAAAAGTGTTCTGTGGTCTGACGAATCCACATTTCAAATATTTTTGGGAAATATTCGACATCGTGTCATCCGGACCAAAGGGGAAGTGAACCATCCAGACTGTTATTGACTCAAAGTTCAAAAGCCACCATGTGTGATGGTATGGGGGTGCATTAGTGCCCAAGGCATGGGTAACTTACACATCTGTGAAGGCACCAGTAATGCTGAGAGGTACATACAGGTTTTGGAACAACATATACTGCCATCTAAGCGCCGTCTTTTTCATGGACGCCCCTGCTTATTTCAGCAAAACAATGCCACATTCAGCACATGTTACAACAGCGTGCCTTCGAAAAAAAAGAGTGCGGGTACTTTCCTGGCCCGCCTGCAGTCCAGACCTGTCTCCCATGGAAAATGTGTGGCGCATTATGAAGCGTAAAATACGACAGCGGAGACCCCGGACTGTTGAACGACTGAAGCTCTACATAAAACAAGAATGGGAAAGAATTCCACTTTCAAAGATTCAACAATTAGTTTCCTCAGTTCCCAAACGTTCGAGTGTTGTTAAAAGAAACGGTGATGTAACACAGTGGTGAACATGCCCTTTCCCAAAATATTTGGCACATGTTGCAGCCATGAATTTTTAAGTTAATTATTATTTGCAAAAAAAATAATAAAAAATATGAGTTTGAACATCAAATATCTTGTCTTTGTAGTGCATTCAACTGAATATGGGTTGAAAAGGATTTGCAAATCATTGTAATCCCGTTTATATTTACATCTAACACAATTTCCCAACTCATATGGAAACGGGGTTTGTACATGACAACCTGTCTTTTAGTAAGGAGTAAGCAAACAAAGGCTCCTAATTAGTCTGCTGACATATGCAGTAACATATTGTGTCATTTTCCATTCTATTATTTTGTCAAAATTATTAAGGACAAGTGGTAGAAATAAAAATTGTATCTACTTGTTCATTTACTGTTAATATCTGCTTACCTTGTCTTTTAACATGTTCTATCTACACTTCTGTTAAAATGTAATCATCTCTTTTTCTTGTCTTGTTTGATACTTTACATTAGTTTTGGACGATAAAACAAATTTGGGTATAAATCCGATACCAAGTCGTTACAGGATCATACATTGGTCATATTCAAAGTCCTCATGTGTCCAGGGACATATTTACTGAGTTTATAAACATAATATATATATTTTCTAAAACAAAAGAAGAAGCCAACGAATATCGACCTAATCATAGTAGTATCGACTAGATATTCTACTGTACTTGGTATCATTACAGTTAGGTGTAGATCCAGCAATGGCGTTTGTTTACAATTTAACTTTTCAGAGGCGGTATAGTACTGAATAGGATTCATTAGTATTGCGGTACTATACTTACCGGTATACAGCACAATCCTAAATCAAACTAAATAAAACTGAAACAAAGTAAAACTACTTAAATATTGAAGATCCTTGATAGACACATAAGAGCAAGGGAACGACACTAGGAATGAATATTATAATAAGTATAAAGTGATTGGTCGTTTTTGTTAGTAATCCTGTGCCTTAAAGTCTGATGAAAACGAATAGTTCTCAAACCACAGCATTAGTGTCCACATATAAATCATGTAAATCTGATTAATTATTTTCTGACACATACAAAAAACACACTTAATCGCAGTAATGGCAAAACAATATATTTTTTAAATCATAATAATCACACTTTTGAATTATTTATTAGCCTGATCAACCACGGGTTATTAATAGCTCGCATTATTGAAATCAATTGAAGAAAGACCCCCAAATCTGGACACAATGTAATTTTGACTGTCAGAATGTCATTCAGGTAACTGCTTTAAATGTTTTTAATCTACTTGAATCATGTATGTAATTTATTTGCTAAAAACTTGCTGACAGTTTAATCTAAAATCCCACCTTTCAGGTAACCATCCGGAGGTTAAGGTAAACGAGCATTTATGCTCGAAATATATTGCATGATTAATGTGATCCTTTTTATGGTTAATCACATAAGTTCACTTGGTACCATTGACAGCTTTATTTAATAGCAGTGTTGGGTAAATGTGTGTATGGCACACTCACTAGCAGTATTGAAACTGCACTGATACGGTCTTTGTGTTTCATATTGGTCATCCGCCATCTGCTGGATTGAAATAGTCACTACGTTTGACCTGTAAATAACATTATTTTTAGCAAATGTCTGTTGTTATTTTTTAACAAATAGCAGCATGGAAATTAATAATAACAATGTGGTCAATGAACAAGAGAAAAAGAATGCTAACCTTATTTGGTGTTGCATTATTAAAATCATCCTACATTTCAGAATTTGCCGTTTTTCTAGTTCCATTTAGAATGATGATGGAGATGATAGCTGATGCCAAACTAGGTCCAGCACCCCTTCTTTAGTCTGAACTGTCACTTGTCAGCAGAAATACTTACTTCCTGATTAACACATATTTGGGGCTTAGCAGTCAAATGCCACCGCAGCTGTATCAATGATGTGTTTTTCTTAAAGTGACAGAGGTATCAAGGGACACAGTATAGCTCCTTGTGTTTTTTAAGGCATCAAGCAATGCTGCAATATCGTTTGACCCATCACTACTTCATGAAGAAAATAATCATTCCAAATGCTGAAATTGATGCAAAATACAATAAAAAAAAATAAAAAAATATATTGAATGCACATCACTTGTTCTCAGTTCTGTATTGGCTTGTGATGTGACCACAGGTTGCAGACATGACGGGAGACGCAAAAATATATTTCAAATATAAAAATAACAGGTACTGTGGTGCCAGCGTGGATGAAGACAAAGGAGCACCGGACGCACAAAGTAACAAACCATGTTAAAAATGTAACAAACTGTTACTTTTTAAGTGCAATGAAAGTGTTGCATCCATCTGAAATGGCATTAGCGAACTTTAGAATTTGATGCCAGCAACACGTTACAAAGAAGTTGGGAAAGGTGGCAATAAATACTGATAAAGTTGTGGAATGCTCATCAAACACTTATATGGAACATCCCACAGGTGTGCAGGCTAATTAGGAACAGGTGGGCGCCATGATTGGGTATAAAAGCAGCTTCCATGAAATGTTAAGTAATTCACAAACAAGGATGGGGTGAGGTTCACCACTTTGTAAGCACAATGTCAAACAGTTTTAGATCAACCTTTCTCAACGAGCTATTGCAAGGAATTTAGGGATTTTGCCATGTATGGTCCGTAAAATCCTCAAAAGGTTCAGAGAATCTGGAGAAATCACTGCACGTAAGCGATGATATTACGGACCTCTGATCCCTCAGGCGGTACTGCATCAAAAACCGACATCAGTGTGTAAAGGATATCATCACATTGGCTCAGGAACACTTCAGAAAACCACAGTCAGTAACTACAGTTGGTCGCTACATCTGTAAGTGCAAGTTAAAACTCTACTATGCAAAGCCAAACCCATTTATCAACAACACCCTGAAACGCCGCCGGCTTAGCTGGGCCCGAACTCATCTAAGATGGACTGATGCAAAGTGGAAAAGTGTTCTCTGGTCTGACGAGTCCACATTTCAAATTATATTTGGAAACAGAGGATGTGGTGTCCTCCAGAACAAAGAGGAAAATAACCATTCGGATTGTTATAGGCGCAAAGTCCAAGCAACGTTATCATGGACGCCCCTGCTTATTTCAGCAAGACAATGCCAGGCCACGTGTTACAACACCGTGTCTTCATAATGAAAGAGTGCGGGTACTTTCCTGGCCCGCCAGCAATCCAGACCTGTCTCCCATCGAAAATGTGTGGCGCATTATGAAGCGTAAAATAAGACAGCGGAGACCCCGAACTGTTGAACGACTGAAGCTCTGCATAAAACAAGAATTGGAAAAAATTCCACTTTCAAAGCTTCAACAATTAGTTTCCTCAGTTCCCAAACGTTTATTGAGTGTTTTCAAAAGAAAAGGTGATGTACAGTGGTGAACATGCCCTTTCCCAACTACTTTGGCACATGAAATTTAAGTTAATTATTATTTGCAAAAAAAATAGTTTATGAGTTTGAACATGACATTTCTTGTCTTTGTAGTGCATTCAATTGAATACAGGTTGAAAAGGATTTGCAAATCATTGTAATGCATTTATATTTACATCCAACCCAATTTTCCAACTCATATGGAAATGGGGTTTGTATATATATATATATATATATATATATATATATATATATATATATATATATATATATATATATATATGTATGTATATATATATATATATATATATATATATACATATATATATGTATGTATGTATGTATATATATATATATATATATATACATATGTATACATATATAGACATCCATATATATACACATATGTGTGTATATATATATATATATATATATATATATATATGTATATATATATATATATATATATATATATATATATATATATATATATATATATATATATATATATATATATATACACATGTCCCTTGGCAAGTTTCACTGCAATAAGGCGCTTTTGGTAGCCATCCAGAAGCTTCTGGCAAGCTTCTATATATACTATGTGTCCATATATATGAATGTATCTATATGTATGTATATATATATATATATATATACATATCTATATATATATATATATATATATATATATATATATATATATGCATATATATATATATATATATATATATATATATATGTATATATATATATATATATATATATATATATATATTAAATTTGTCTCATTGCAGATTTGACGAATTGCCTTTTCCTTACACAGAAAAAAAAAGTAGTATGTCCATTGATGTTTAAAAAGTATTTTTTACGTTTTCTAATCGTCATTTTTTTCCCTCGTGCACTAATTGACTGAAAGATGTGTTGTTAATGGGAAAATGCATTTTAAACAATATGGTTTGTCTGAGCGGCTATGAACAAGTAAAAAGTGGTACACAATGGATTGATGGATGGGCTGGAAATGACAGATTAAAAAAAATAATAATAATAAAAAATAAAACAATATATATATCTTTTTTTTTACTCTGGACTACCTGTGGTCTGGATTTTGGACGCTGGCGAGCCGTATCTGGCCTGCAGGACGAAATTTGGGGATCGCTGATATAGAGGTAGAACACTTTTGGGCATAGTATTGACCCATGAGGTACACCTCAAGTTATATTTAGGCTTGCAGGCATGTATTCTCCTACTTACAAAGACTGTCCTAATCCTAAATTATATTTTACCCAATTTAACACCAAACCCCTTAATGCCATACCTTTAATAATGTTTGCATCTGATTTTTAATAAAATCCAATTGGTGCGCACAATTGAAATTATTGAAATTCAAGATGGCTCCGATCAGAAGTCTCTGAGCCGAGAGCTAGGCCAATTATCCCAAAATGAGCCGATTACACGTCTGAAACTATGTGCTTCTAAATAAATACAAGGCTGGAATCCCACGCTGAAGAATCTATTTCAGATTTGGAATCATATATTGATTCATACTATTATAACATGACGACAAAAAGCGAGGGAGACGCCAGCTGAGTCACTCAAGTGAGTCTGATGATATTACGAAGGACTTAAAAGATATCAGAAACTCCATTGCAAAAATCAATGAGAAATTACAAAACCTCGACTTAATGAAGAAACTATCCGAGGATGTTGAGGAGCTTAAACAATCTATGGAATTTCAAAGTGCACTTGTGGACGTGCTCAAGCAGGAAAATGCTAGGCTACGAGCAGAAGTGATCAGCCTCAGACAGCAAACTTCTGACAGCGAAAATACAAATATAAAAGTCACGCAAGATATTTTGGATCCACAATGTAGGAGTCTGCAGAACAATGTCATCTTTCACGGAGTTCCCGAGGAAAAGTGAAAAACTTACCACAAAACAGAGGAGTTGGTTCAAACTTTTTTAACATCGGCTTTGGACGCGTTCATCGTATTGGAAAAAAACGACATTCTGGGGGAGAGAAGGTATGCCGCCCAATTGTTGCACAGTTTATTGACCGAACGAGTAAATCCATGGTAATGGAGCATGGAAAAGAGCTCAAGGGAACGACCTTCTCCATTAGTGACCAGTTTCCAGCCGATATACTCAAGAGAAGATGACTGTTGTATCCAATAATGAATGAGGCTAAAAAGAACAACAAACGAACCCGTCTGTGGACAAGCTCTCCATCGAACGTACCCTTTTTAGAAATGCCAGAATTACATACTGGTTGATTTAGTCCAAACGGACTGAAAAGAACATATTGCAACCACACCAAAACAATGGCGCGAGATGATGACGTCATGCATACACAGGTAGTCATGGAAACATTTAACACCGCCAGAAAACTCGATGAAGTTATTTCAGGTACATTTTTCTTAATTTCTGTTCAAACGTTTTTTGGGTGGATGTTTTACTGGCCTGGTTCTGTTTTTTTTTTTACTTTTTATACCACTACTTTATTGATCAATGATATTTGTTTAGTTTTTAGGTTTTTTTTGGGTTTTTTTGTTATCTCTTGGTTTTTTTTTCTCTTCTACTGTTTTATTTTTTAGCTTTCTCCTCCTTTATGATTTTGTTTCCCTTAATTTTTTCCTCTAATTTATTTGACTTTCTTTAAGCATGTTTGTTTTGCTATTGAAATTACTACATTATGTGGTAAAGAGCAACCCAGTTGAAATATACATTGAGAGGACACATTTACTAAATGTTATGTTTGATCATTTGTGTCACATAAGGAAGAAAACCAGTTAACACAAACATAAGATATTGCAATGACTCAAATATGTTTTTGAGAGTTGTATCTTGGGATGTAAAAGGCGCAAATGAACAGGTGAAACAAAGAAAAATTCTGAAGCATCTAAACAATCTTTCTACTGATATTGACTTATATGCACCCAATGATGATAAACCTTCTTTTTTTGGTGACATGGAACTCAAATTGGCAGATTACAGTGGGGCAAAAAAGTATTTAGTCAGCCACCGATTGTGCAAGTTCTCCCACTTAAAATGATGACAGAGGTTTGTAATTTTCATCATAGGTACACTTCAACTGTGAGAGACAGAATGTGAAAAAAAAAATCCAGGAATTCACATTGTAGGAGTTGAGTTTATACCAGAAAATTCTATTTTGGTTTCATCTGACCGCATGACGTTCTCCCAATCCTCTGCTGTATCATCCATGTATCCATTTTGGTATAAACTCAACTCGTCGTGTTTGGAGGAAGAAGAACACTGAGTTGCATTCCAAGAACACCATACCTACTGTGAAGCATGGGGGTGGAAACATCATGCTTTGGGGCTGTTTTTCTGCTAAGGGGACAGGACAATTGATCCGTGTTAAGGAAAGAAGGAATGGGTCCATGTATCGTGAGATTTTGAGCCAAAACCTCCTTCCATCAGTGAGAGCTTTGAATGGTTGACCAAATACTTATTTTCCACCATAATTTACAAATAAATTCTTTAAAATTCCTACAATGTGAATTCCTGGATTTTTTTTCACATTCTGTCTCTCACAGTTGAAGTGTACCTATGGTGAAAATTACAGACCTCTGTCATTATCTTAAGCGGAAGAACTTGCACAATCGGTGGCTGACTAAATACTTTTTGCCCCACTGTATGCTGATTCTGATATTATTATGGGTGGAGATCTAAATTTAACAATAAATCAAAATATTGATAAAACTGGTAAGATTGTTAAACCCAAGAAATCAGTTTTTTCTCTTCTGAAATTAATGCAAATTCTTAACCTAATAGATATTTGGGGAACCTTAAATCCGTATGAAAAGGATTTCACTTTTTATTCAAACAGACATCAGTCATTTTAAATAATGGATATGTTCTTGGTTCTTAAGGCAATTGTAGAAAACGTGCAGGCTAAAATTCACCCAATAATTATTTCTGATCATAGTCCAATTCAAATCAACATAAACTTTCCTCCAGTCTCTTTCCAATCCAAACAATGTAAAATCAATATTTCTTTATTAGAAAGTGAGGAAAATAAATTACATATTAATGAATTAAAATTTCAGATTCTTTCAAAAATAACCAGGATTCTGTTTCTGACATCTCCACAATATGGGAAGCACTTAAGTGTTGTGTAAGAGGAACTTATTGGGATTGCAAGCTTTAAGAATAAAAAACAACATGCTTAAGAAAATGAATTATTGAATGGAATCAAACAATTGCAGGAGATATTGTCCAAACAGTATAATCAGGAAACATGGATCAAACTTTGCAAACAAAGAATGGAATATGATAATATAATAAAGCAGAAGGTTGAATATAAAATTAGTAGAGCAAAATTAAAGTTTCATGAATACGGCGAGCAAGCTGAAAAGCTTTGTGCATTAAGATTAAAGAAGCAGATGACTGGAAATCATATATCTAATATTAAACTTTCGGATAGTAGTATTTCTGTTGATCACAAGCAAATCAATGAAACAATTAGAACATTTTATACAAATCTATATAAGCCCGAGAAAGATTATAGCATAGAAGCTATGCAGTCATATTCAAACGCAATACAATTGCCATCCTTATCAGAGCATAACAAAAAAAATCACTGGAGGAACCTATACAATTAATGGAAATTCCAAAAGCTCTAAATTCATTTGAAAAAAATAAATCCCCTGGCCCTGATGGCTACAATACAGAATTTTATCAAATATTCAGTGAAGATTTGTCTCCTCTATTATTACAAATGTACCAATCTTCATTTAATAAACAATTGTTTTCTCCAACCTTCAATTTTTCTCATATCGCATTAATACATAAAAATGATAAAGACCCATTGATTTGCAGTAATTATCGTCCTTTATCCCTAGCCAATATGGACAATAAAATCTTGGCAAAAATCTTAGCCACACGATTATCAAATGTAATAGAAAAAAATAATTCCTACTGACCAAACTGGCTTCATGGTAGGTCGACAATCTTCAGACAATACAAGGGAATTGTTTAATGTTATATTCACTATGCTAGAAGTCTCCCTTATCCTACATCAGTATGAATGTTGATGCAGAGAAGGCATTCGACCGCATAAACTGGTCATTTATGTTTTGCACAATACGTAAATTTGGATTTGGAGATAATTTTATACAATGGATTAAGATGCTTTATACAAGGCCCATGGCATCAGTCAAAACCTATAATCATATTTCAGAACTTTTTTTTCTTAAAAAGAGGAGTAAAACAGGGATGTCCTGAATCTGGCTTATTATTTAATTTGGTTATTGAACCCCTAGCTGCAAAAATAAGAAGTGAAAATAATATTCACAGTATAAAAATTGGCTCTCAGTATAATAAACTATCGATGTATTGTGACGACATAATTCTCTACCTGTCACATGTTAAGTCCTCTCTTCACTATGTCAATAATGTCATCACTGAATATGGCTGTTTATCAGGGTATAAGGTCAATTGGGACAAATGTGAAATATTACCACTTAATAAACACTGCAAGAAATCCCAACTTCAGAACTCCAAAATTAAACGGAAAGAGGCAGAAATCATATATCTAGGACTACATGTTAAAACCAAACCTTTATACAAGCAGAGATCAAAATATTAAACATTTAAAACGTAAGATAGAATCCAAAATGGAACGCTGGTCATGTCTCCAAATATCACTTTGGAGTCGGGTGAACATAGTAAAAATGAGTATACTGCCAGCAGTGAATTATATGCTGAAAATGATGCCTGTCCTAATTAATTAAAGTTGGTTTAAGAAAATACATACAATGATATCACATTTTATATGGTGTGGAAAGAAGGCCAGATGGTCATACTTAAGGTTGTCTTGTACACAAGATAAAGGACGACTACAATTACCAAACTTCTTACATTATTATATCTCCTTCGGTTGTGAACAAGCAAGACACTTATTTCATTCTTCTTCAGATAAGGACTGGATCAACATAGAAAAACACATGTGTCACGCCTGTAGGTTATGTTTTGTTTTTTGCCATGTTTGGTCATGTTATGTTTAGTTTTTTGGACATTTAGTTCTGTCTTTGCACTTCCTGGTTTGTTTTCGTCTCCATGCCAACTCATTAGTTTCACCTGGTCTCCTAGTCACGTCCCTGTCCTCAGCCTCACACCTGTTTTCACTAATCACCATAGCTGCTATTTAAGCCACTCTTTTTTCTGTCTTCGTCCTGGCATCTTCACCTACCCAAGATGCACCTCCTTCATGTCCTCGAACACCTTGCTATCCATGCCCCTTGTTTCGGTCCAAGTAAGTTTTGTATTTATGCCACAGTGCACGTTTTGTTTTCTGGTCTTTAGTCATGCCATTGTGCTAGTTTTGTTTTGATTAGTCTAGGTTATTATCCGCCATCAAGCGCGTCCTTGGTTTGCCTTTTTGTAGTTGGTTTGTTTATTAAATAAATAAAACATGTACTCACGTCCACGCCTGGCTCGTTCCAAACATTCTCTGCATCAAGGAAACAACCCTAATCCAAGTACAAGTTTGACAATATGTTAATGAATTTGGACATTAATGTGGGTAGTTTATATTATATTAAAAAAATACCTAACAAATTGAGGCAGAGCCCATTAGAAGCCACCTTTAACATTCTAAAACTGTGTCAGAAAATACTAGGAATCAACCCAATGGCATCTGTAAATCAACCGCTTTGGTACAATCGTAATATCATAATTAATAAACATTTGGTTAAATGGACAACATGGAAAGACAGAGGTATTACTAAACCTCATCATATTATTAATAAAAACTCTTTAAACCGCTCAATAATTTAGTTGATCAATATAATGTAGCCAGAAATCATTTTTTAAATTTTATCTCTTTAAAACACGCTGTAAATAAATGCATATCCTCTGAAAGTATGTATTTAAATAGTCAAGATACATTCAAGAAGTTAATTAAACCATTTTATGGAATAATAAATGAACACCACACTAGAAATGCAAATGATGCATATGTTCGGAAATGGATGATGGACTTCAACATTTTAAATGAAAGAGACATATCATGGAATGATGTTTGGAAAAATGCCATTAAGCCCGTTAGGAACATTAAAGATAAGCTGACTCAATTTAAGATATTGAATGGATTGTATTTTACATCTTCTCAGCTGTTTAAAATTGGTGTAGTAGATAGCAAGTTATGTACGAAGTGTCGGGCAGCTGAGGGAACTCTTGTTCATTTATTGTGGGAATGTCAGAGAATAAAAGAGTTATGGTTGAAAACAAAAAAAGAAGCAATTGTCAGAGTTATTTGTTGATGAACACCAAGATGCAGAGACGGAGGCAGGTATAGAATATGAATACATGATTTAATTAAAACTAAACAAGAACAAACAAAAAGCACGCACGTGGGCGGAATAACAAACTAAGGGAGCTAGCACTGGAAGCTAGAAAACAAAAAGGAACTTTAGCATGGAAGCTAGTGTATAGCAAACAGAAAAACTGGAAATAACTAATGCTAACAGAAACTGCTTACCGCTACGATGACCAGGACAAAATGTAGCATGACAGGTAGTAGCTGTAACATAACGACACGACAGGTAGCACGACAAGAGTGATATGTGGCAACGACAATACAAGTCCGAATGACAATACAATGATCCAGCAACTGACGCAAGACAAAGCAGGTACAAATAGGTGCGGGCTGACTGGCAACGGGTATGGCCAGGTGCCAATCAGTCGCAGCTGAGGAGGAACACAGCACTCAGAGAACAAGACAGGAAGCTGACAAAATAAGAGCACTAGACAGGAACTGAAGACAGGAGATACTAAACACAGAGGAAACAGACAAATGCAGAGGAAAAAACTAAAACATATACAAACTGTCAGGGGAAAGCCTGACAGCAATCACATTCCTTAATATAAACATTCCAATGACATTGCAAACTTGTATTCTTGGGGATCTCCATCAATTTAGTAACGTGTCATCAAAGAGTAAAAATACATTTCTTTCAATATGCATAATAACAAAACAGGTAATATTAAAAAAAAATGGATAGATGTTGATATTCCAACTCATACTGACTGGTATACACGAACTATGGAGATGATTTCAGTAGAAAAAACTGCATTTAGTTTAGATAATAATTAGTCATACATTAGAATATGGGATACGTTATTGAAATTTGTTTTAAGTATTAAATGAACCAAAATATGACTTATTATATCTTTTTGTAAAATATTGGACACAGTGTGTTATCAAACTAATAAGATGTGATGCGTTGTTAATTTTTTATTTTTTATTATTATTTGTATTAACGTTTTTAATGATAATATCAATGAGGGATTTTTAATCACTGCTATTTTGAAATTGTTACTAATATTGATAATATTCATTTTTGTTTCACTACTTTTAGATTGTACTGTGTCATGTGTGTGTGTGTCCTCAATTGCTCTGTTTATTGCTATTCTGTATGTTGCTGGGTCGGGTTTGGTTTAGGAATTTCATTGCGTTATTATGTATTGTTTTGTTGGATTGATTAATAAATTCATAAAAAAAAAAAATCCAATTCATTGTATTCCTTCTACTTTACTGAGCAGTTTAAGTAATCGACTTTGTCTCGTCCCGCTTGCCAGCTGAAGCAGCGAGAAGTGACCGTAGAGCACCTGGACCAGAACTTGGTTGCTCTGCGAGACACGCTGGAGTCTCTGAGGAGAACCTTGGCGCAGAAGGAGAAACGCACGCAGCAGCTGCTCGAAGACAACGCCCACCTTAAAGATGTCCTGACCAATCAGCAGAGCCAAGTAGGTAACAAACACACAAAGAGAAGCTCCGATTTTATCTAAATCAAATCCAGTCTGGCGCATCTGGGAATTTTCCTTTTTTTTTTTAACTTCCTCCACAGTTCATCATCCATTCTTCTGCCCCTCCTCCACTTGTCTCCCCTCCCACCATATTTAATAACTCTTTGCCGCCATCTTAGCGCACTACAAGAAATCACGCTCCTGTCAAGGAGAAACTAAAAGTTTACATTTGTTGTTTTTGCCTTCCTTATTTTTCGCTCGCAATATCAGTCTTGCTTGCTTCACACTTTTCTTTTACGGCGACTCGGGACCTCATCCCGGTGAGAACCCAATGTAGTGAATGGGAACATTAAAGAGTCATACACGTGATAAATGGAATGGCCTTTACAATTTTAGCTCTCCTCGTCTTTTCCATTCCTCTGCCTTAGCCCAAAATATTTCTTCTACTTACTTTAGTCCCTCAAGGTATGTCGGAGTCACGGCGCCAGGCGGCGACGTGTTGTAGACCCAGATGAAACCATTTACAGTCTCCTTGACCAAAATAATTCACCTGTGACTGATGGTTTGATACGTGGGTGCATGCCATACAAATTAATAGTCTACTGTATTATTCATTACGGCGGGTTAGGGAAGACTGCTTATACAATAGAAGTTTGAGGCAGGCCTCACCAGCATCAAGGGGGGTGCAGTAGCTTGACAAAAATAAAGAACAGCATATTTTAAACGTGTTTAAGGTACCGTATTGTTCGGACCATAGAGCGCACCGGATTATAAGGCGCACTGTCGATGAATGGTCTATTTGTGATCTTTTTTCATATATTAGGCGCACCAGATTATAGAGCACATTAAAGGAGTCATATTGTTATTTAATCAAAATGGAAAACACTTCCTTGTGGTCTACATAACAGATAATGGTGGTTCTTTGGTCAAAATGTTGCATAGATTATGTTTCACACATTATCTTTTAGCCGCTTTCTGACAGTCGCTTTTGGATGCGCCGTTTTGTGGGCGGTCTTATTTATGTGACTCACCTTCGGCAGCGTCTTCTTCCCGTCATCTTTGTTGTAGCGGTGTAGCGTGCAAGGACGGGAGTGGAAGAAGTGTCAAAAAATGGAGCTAACTGCTTTGACTTTCAGACTTTACTTCAATTAATAACGGAAGAGCATCACCTCATCCGGAAACAACAACACCGGAAATGTGTCCCGTAAAAAAACGTCCAGCCGGAACTCTAATAACTAAAGTGCCTTGGGTGAATAATGTAAACTCACTCCACCGGTATGTTTTAGCGCTTTCATAGCGAGTTTACTGACAGATATAAGTAAGAACTTTACACTACTTTATATTGGAAATGGCAACAGCGGAGGATGAATGTCCCATAACAAAAAATAAAGAAAAAGAAGATGCTTATCCACTATGACGTCGTCACAGACGACGAAGGTGGATGCGCACAATTTTTCAGGATTTACGGTATGCAGATCCCAAATACAGATCAGTAGGTACCAGAAATTAAGAAAAGTTGCTTTTGCATCCTATTGCGATACAAAACACCAGATAATATGTCTTACCTTCTACACACACCATAATAATACTCGTATGTTTAATGCGCCGACAATCCTTCAAACGATGCGGCTTTATAGCTTACCAAAGTAGTACTAAAATATTTTGATAGATTTTTGAGCGCCGTGTGTAATGTTCTATATTTTCAATGGAACATATAAAATGTTGTTTACTTGAGACCCATCATAGTGCAGCCTACACTTATTTCTTATGTTCACCTGCCATCTACTGGTCACACTTATCATTACACCATGTACCAAATAAAATACCTTTGAGGTGGGTAAGGTCAACCAAACGTATTCCTTACATATAAGATGCACTGTCGAGTTTTGACAAAAAAAAAAAAAAGGATTTTAAGTGCGCCTTATAGTCCATAAAATACGGTATGTCAAAGGCAAAATAGATGGATTTTAATTCGTTGATTGAGCTGGTAAACAGAGTGTGAGGTGAGCACATAGTCAAAAAAATCTGGTCGGTCCCTATAAAAGTACTGACCAATTTCCGTCGGTACTACCGGGAATCAATTTATGCAAAAACATTGTTTCGCTGAACCACAATTTGAAGACCTTCTCTCGTTGACTTCTTATTCCCATTTTGCCTTCTAAACCCATCTATTCATCCATTTTCTTCCGCTTGTCCCTTTTTTGGGGTCGCTGGAGCCTATCTCAGCTGCATCCGGGCGGAAGGCGGCGTACACCCTGGACAAGTAGCCACGTCATCGCAGGGCGCCCTCTAAACTATTCTTTTTTTTTTTTTAATTTGGATAAAAACAACAACCAATCTTAAAAGAGAAATGTCTTAACTTTAAAGACAAAGACATGACTCATTCTTTCATGAGCCAAGTTGCAGAAAATTCACAATCACGGCACTTTTTAATTGTGATGCAAGTGGAAAAATAAGTTAGCTCGGCCTATTGCATAACTATTGGATTTGAGATGTTAGAGTAGAGGTGCACAATAAATATTGGACTGATAAATAAGACCTCAAGAGCTCAAATAAGACCAAACTAATGCTCCAATTAGACAAGGGTGAGCAAATGAAGCGCTCCTTTTCTCCTACATAGCAATGCTGTCATAGACTCCCCCCAAACTCATTGTGTACAAACATGGTGTTGATCGTGTCTTCTTTTAAAATACATTTTCCGTGCTGTTTACAGCAAATGTTCTGCAAATATTCTTAGTGGAGGAAAAAAAATACATTAAGCTTCAACACATCAAAACTAATCAGCAGCGTCGGCACAAAACTGTTTTGAAAGCATATGAAAACGGTGTGAAAAAAAGGTGTGCACAAACTACAGATCATTTTAAACAGAAAAAAAATAGGTGTAAATAAGTTATCAGTTTTGAGGTGGCGACTTGTCCAGGGTGTACCCAGACTTCCACCCGAGTGCAGCTGAGATTGGCTCGAGAGGGACATGCGGTAGAAATGGATGGATGGAAATGATCAATTTTGCTCTTGAGAATCAGGAAATCTTCTGTATCGGTATCGGCTTAAAAAAATGTATATCATGTTTCCATACATTGGAAACGTTAATTAGCCCTCCATCATTTTTGCTGGTCCTCATTAGGATCATGGGGATTAAATATATTATTTTCCGAAAATGTTTTTTTTTAGGAGGTTGAATTTAACTACCGTAGTGGTAATTATATTTTGTTTTTCTCTTCTGACCCAATTGTAACTTTCTGCGCTTTTTTACGATTAGATTGCATGACGATTAGATTAAAATATTTGAATACAATCTGAATTGAAAGGATACAGTTGGATACAATGTCATCTAGGGATGGGTGCCAAATTTGGTACTTTTATAGGTACCGACAGAATTTCGTCAGTACTATTAGTTACTTGTTGTTGTATACCAGTGATTTTCAAACTGTAATAGTGGGCTCCATTTCGGGGTACACCAAATAATCACTTAATTAAATATTCAAACAGTGCTACTGTTTAAACTGTATGTGATGTTACAATGGACACAATATTAAAAAACAGTACTTGTTAAATAAAACCATTGGCTTATTTTTTATGAATATTTAGGCATATTATGTTACTGTATTTTAATGTTGGTCATCATGGTGGTACTTGGGAAGCAAAGTGTTTTCTGAGGTGGTAGAAGTTTGATAAATGGCAAATGGGTTATACTTGTATAGCGCTTTTCTACCTTCAAGGTACTCAACGCGCTTTTGACACTATTTCCACATTCACCCATTCACACACACATTCACACACTGAAGGCGTGAGCTGCCATGCAAGGCCCTAACCACGACCCATCAGGAGCAAGGAGAAGTGTCTTGCTCAAGGACACAACGGACGTGACAAATTGAACCAGGAACCCTCAGGTTGCTGGCACAGCCATTCTCCCAACCGCGCCACGCCGTCCCCACTGTTGTAGACTAAATCTCGGCTCAAATACTTGCCGGGGAAACAAATATTCAAGCAGCACTCAGAGCAGACTCAGCCAAACTGCCTTTGGGTAATGCCAATAAAGCAAGTATGCCTACACACAAAAAAATGCTGCTGGTTCAGAAAAGGACAACAAACCTTATTTGAGTTATTTTAACTCAACCTTTTGGGTTAATTTTTTCAACCCAATTTGTGCGTTGAATTATTTAACCAAAAAGCTGAGTTATAACTTAATGTTGGGTTATTCCCAACCAAACTATCGGGTTGAATTGTTTAACCCAAAAGTTGAGTTTTGCTTACTCAATTTTGGTTGATTCATAACCCAACTATTGGGTTGAAATATTTAAACCAAAAGTTGAGTTTGGCTTACTCAATTTTGGTTGATTCATAACCAAACTATTGGGTGGAATTATTTAACCCAAAAGTTGAGTTTTGCGTACTCAATTTTGGTTGATTCATAACCCAACTATTGGGTTGAATTTATTTAACACAAAGGTCGAGTTATGCTCATTACAATGTTGGGTTATTCCAAACCCAAAATGATTACCGGGCGCGGCACCACTGCTGCCCACTGCTCCCCTCACCTCCCAGGGGGTGATCGAGGGGATGGGTCAAATGCAGAGGACAAATTTCACCACACCTAGTGTGTGTGTCACAATCATCCATCCATCCATTTCTACCGCTTATTCCCTTTTGGGGTCGCGGGGGGCACTGGCGCCTATCTCAGCTACAATCGGGCGGAAGGCGGGGTACACCCGGGACAAGTCGCCACCTCATCGCAGGGCCAACACAGATAGACGGACAACATTCACACTCACATTCACACACTAGGGCCAATTTTTAGTGTTGCCAATCATTGGTACTTTAACTTTAAATTAACAATTTTTGGGTTGCGCAGTTTAGTGCTCTTTGACCCAATAGTTGGTTAATAATTATAAATTTTACTGCTGGCTTGTCCTACTCCTTCCCAACTACTGATCAAAATTATATTTACTCCATTAAATAATACTCAAAAACAAGATATAAGGGATGTTCTTTTTAGAATAATTTCCGTAGTTCTATACATAATGCTCAAATATTTTCATGTACTGGTAAATAAGGTTTGTGATTGTAAATCATTTTAATGAGATTAACCCTTGATAAAATTCCCTTCAAGAAAAGAGTACCTTTTTGATGAAAACATTTTTAAAAAAGCCTTTTTACCCCAAAATGCGTTGCTCATTGAACAATAACCCCAAAACAGTTCATAGTTTTGAAAACCCAGAGATTGGGTTATAATTATACCCTTATAACCCAATAAATTGATTGTTTTTTATAAACATAACTCCAAAATTTTACCCAACACTTGCATCTCATAAATTGGGTTATCAAAATAACCCAGCATTTTTTCATGTGTAATACAAGGCACTCAAACATAAAGTAATGCTCCACTTATTGCTCAATGCTAATTTGCTGACTTTTCCATAAACAAACTTTTGATTAGAACTAGGGATTTTACATGGCAATTTCAACACCTCCAAATTGGGTAGGGGGCCGATCCAAAAGTAAAAAATCACAAGGAAAATCATCGACAACACACAAAGGAGGAAACACAGGAGCAGAGAGCTTGTGCACTCAGCAGCCATTAGAGCAGCTACAATACTTGCACATGGGACTCACAAGTGTAAGAAAACAATATATTATACATATATTACAATCCCAGCTGGTGTGTAAAAGGTACAATATCTACGGTATAAACTAGGGCCACATCTCTGCTTCAAGGATGTCCGCAAGTGTGACCTGAAAGCACGCCACATGAACCTGAACACCTGGAAAGAGCTTGCTCAGGACAGATCCAGCTGGACTGAAAGCTGGCGAGGCAAAACTCCGCCGGCTTGCAGATAAGAAGCGAGCTCAGAAAAAGAACAAGCAACTACATCCTGTAGCTGACTCCACCTAAAAATGCATCAAGTGCAACAGAGACTGTCACTCCCGTGTGGGTCTGTACAGCCACAGCAGACGCTGCATGACCAACTAAATCATATCCAAGAGGCGCCAATCCATTGTCTTCCGAGACTTATGAATGCCAACAACAAAAACTAGGGCTGGGCCGATAAACAATATCAATATATATGGCGATAGACACATATACTGGATATCAATATGAAATGTGTTCGATAAAAATTCTTCATTTATATTCATACTTTTTGATCGAAAGAAACCCAAAATTATGAAATGGGGCACCTCATGAAGTCACTCGTGCTTTGGGAACTCAGAAAACAGGAAACATGAAGTGTCACTGAGCAATGGTAGAGACACGCTAACAACCAATCAGTTAACGGGATCAACTACCAATTTTGGTTGCACTGTCTTTCTGTCTCGCTGTGGATTCACTACATGGAAAGAGAAGAGGAAGTGTAATATATTGATACACCAACTCAATAACAGAAACTAGTCTTTAGTTGTGTTGGTTTTAATGCAGACAGTGCGGCAACTTCCAAAGTGTCGGTTTCTTGAGTAGCTTCCCAAACTAGTCTGTGTAGTGTTCAATAGCTAATACACTTCTGCCATCTAGTGTCTCAAACTTGGATACCATCCAATATACTTTAAAAATGTTATTACCTTGGCTAGTGACCATCCTCACTGGCTACCAGACACCATCTTCACTGATAAATAGCACCCTTGGTAAGTTGAAAATTAATTTGTTGGCAGGCTTAAATAAGTCATCAAAAGTATCAATCATTATTGATATCGATCAAAAAAGCAATTATATTGTGATATAGTTTTCAGTTATATCATCAAGCCCTGGTATAAACACTTTTTATGGTGCGCCAATCCATTGTCTTCCGAGACTTAAGAATGCCAACAACAAAACTAGGGCTGGGCCGATAAAACAATATCAATATATATGGCGATAGACACATACTCGATATTAATATAAAATGTGTTCGATAAAATATTCTTCATTTATATTCATACTTTTTGATAGAAAGAAACCCAAAATTATGAAACGAGGCACATCATGAAGTCACTCGCGCTTTGGGAACTCAGAAAACAGGAAACATGAAGTGTCACTGAGCAATGGTAGAGACACGCTGACAACCAATCAGTTAACGGGATCAACTACCAATTTTGGTTGCACCGTCTTTCTGTCTCGCTGTGGATTTACTGCATGGAATGAGAAGAGGAAGTATAATATATTGATACACCAACTCAATAACAGAAACTCGTCTTTAGTTGTGTTGGTTTTAATGCAGACAGTGCGGCAACTTCCTGTCAGGACTTTGACTTGGATTAGTTTTGCTTCTTCGACGCAGAGGGAATTTGGAACGAGCCAGGCGGGAATTAAGGTACATGATGAATTTATTTATACACTATAATACAAAAAGGGAAAACAAAGGGCGCGCTCAGTGGCGGATAATGATCTATACTAAACTCCAAACAAAACAGCACAATGGCATGACAATATACAAATAAACAAAAGATACTATCAATGGTACAAAACAAACCAAAAATTGCACAGAGGCATAAATATAAACAAGATCTTACGTGGTGTGGTCTAATCAATTATCAGCGTGGCAAGGTAGGTGCGTGGTCATCAGGGTTTGATACAAAGTCCGGCATGTGAAGCAAGTACACAAGCAGTAAGCAAGTAATACAGCACAAGCCAAGTTCCCAGGCCGAGGAACAGAAAACAAATGACTTAAATAGTGACTATGATGATGAGAAACAGGTGTGGGGCTGAGGGCAGGGACGTGACTTGGAGACCAGGTGGAAACTAATGAGTAACTATGGAAACCAACAAAACCAGGAAGTGCAAAATGGGAAAGCAGAGTCCAAAAACAAAACATAACATGATCAAACATAAACCCAGATTAACAGGCATGACATTTCCAAAGTGTCAGTTTCTTGAGTTTGCTTCCCAAACTAGTCTGTGTAGTGTTCAATAGCTTATACACTACTGCCATCTAGTGTCTCAAACCTGCATACCTTACAATCTACTTTAAAAATATTACCTTGGCTAGTAACCATCCTGACTGGCTACCAGACACCATCTTCACAGATAAATAGCACCCTTGGTAAGTTGAAAATTAATTTATTGGCAGGCTTGAATAAGTCATAAAAAGTATCAATCATTATTGATATCGATCAATATAAAACAAGTATATTGTGGTATAGTTTTCAGTTATATCATCAAGCCCTGGTATAAACACTTTTTATGGTGCAACAAAAGACTAAATTCAACTTCATGGCAAACACTACTTCCTGACAAAGCAACATACCGTAGTCTATCTTAAGTCTTGGAATTGCAACTGCATGCAAATTATACTATATACAGTGTAGGGTTGTATGGTATACTGGTATAAGTATAGTATCGCGATACTAATGAATCATATTCGGTATTATACCCCCTCTGAAATGTACCGGTCCACCACCCTGCCACGCCCCCGTCGTTATCACGTCGTGACATTGCTGGTTTACGAGCAAACGAGCATGTTCGGCAGCACACGATCACAGAGTACTTACAAGCAGACACAGTGAGTAGAAAAGGGAGAACGGACACATTTTGGCTTAAAAACTAAAGTTAAAGGTAAAGTTATAACACTGAAACGCCCTCAGGAAGAGGTGCTTTAAGACTTGGCTAGCTCGCTAGTGGCTAAAGTCCTGCCCCAGTCGGCAGTGTTTTAGGTACTTCTAAATCACTAATCCTGGTCTCCATGGCTAAAAATAAAGGAAGTTTCTTACAAGTATCGTCCCTGCAGGACGAGGAATAGCTAAACATGCTTCACTACACACCGTAGCTCACCGGCGTCACAATGTAAACAAACGCCATTGGTGGATCTACACCTGACATCCACTGTAATGATACTAACTACTGGTGCATATCAAGTTGCTACTACTATGATTACGTTAATATTTTTTGGCATCACAACATCTTTTGTTTCTTTTGTATTTATATTATGTTTATAAACTCAGGAAATATGTCCCTGGACACATGAGGACTTTGAATATGACCAATGTATGATCCTGTAACGACTTGGTATCGGATGGATACCCACATTTTTGGTATCGTCCAAAACGAATGTAAAGCATCCAAACAACAGAATAATAAACGATTATTACAATTCAACAGAAGTGTAGATAAAACATGTTAAAAGACAAAGTAAGCAGATATTAACAGTATATGAACAAGTATATTAATAATATTTTTTTGCAGTTCGTCCCTCATAATGTTGACAAAATAATAAAATGGAAAATGACACAATATGTTACTGCTTATGTCAGCTGAATAAATTAGGAGCCTTTGTTTTTTTACTTACTACTAAAAGACAAGTTGCCTTGTATGTTCACTATTTTATGTAAGCATAAACTTGCAACTCCTCTCTGAGCTGCCACCTTATCGTGGTAGAGGGGTTTGCTTGTCCCAATGATCCTAGGAGCTATGTTGTCCGGGGGCTTTATGCTCCCTGGTAGGGTCTCCCAAGGCAAAGAGGTTCTAGGTGAGGGATCAGACAAAGAGCAGCTCGAAGACCTCTATGAAGAAGACAAAACATGGACCCAGATTTCCCTCGCCCGGACGCGGGGCACCGGGGCCCCCCTCTGGAGCCAGGCCCGGAGGTGGGGCACGATGGCGAGCGCCTGGTGGCCGGGCCTGTTCCCATGGGGCCCGGCCGGGCACAGCCCGAAGAGGCAACGTGGGTCATCCCTCCAATGGGCTCACCACCCATAGCAGGGGCCATTGAGGTCGGGTGCAATGTGAGCTGGGCGGCAGACGAAGGCAGTGCACTTGGCGGTCCGATCCTCGGCTACAGAAGCTAGCTCTTGTGACGTAGAACGTCACCTCACTGAGGGGAGAAGAGCCTGAGCTAGTGCGCGAAGTGGATAAGTTCCGGCTGGATATAGTCGGACTCACTTCGACACACAGCAAGGGCTCTGGAACCACTTCTCTCGAGAGGGACTGGACCCTCTTCCACTCTGGCGTTGCCGACAGTGAGAGGCGACGGGCTGGGGTGGCAATTCTGGTTGCCCCCCGGCTTAAAGCCTGCACGTTGGAGTTCAACCCGGTGGACGAAAGGGTAGCCTCCCTCTGCCTTCGGGTGGGGGGACGGGTCCTGACTGTTGTTTGTGCTTACGCACCAAACAGCAGTTCAGAGTACCCACCCTTTTTGGGTACACTCGAGGGAGTACTGGAAAGTGCTCCCCCGGGTGATTCCCTTGTCCTACTGGGGGACTTCAATGCTCATGTTGGCAACGACAGTGAAACCTGGAGAGGCCTGATTGAGCCGCCCGGACCTGAACCCGAGTGGTGTTTTGTTATTGGACTTGTGTGCTCGTCACAATTTGTCCATTACAAACATCATGTTCAAACATAAGGGTGTCCATATGTGCACTTGGCACCAGGACACCCTAGGCCGCAGTTCCATGATCGACTTTGTAGTCGTGTCATCGGATTTGCGGCCTTATTTTTTGGACACTCGGGTGAAGAGAGGGGCGGAGCTTTCTACCGATCACCACCTGGTGGTGAGTTGGCTGCGATGGTGGGGGAGGATGCCGGACCGACCTGGCAGAACCAAACGCATTGTGAGGGTCTGCTGGGAATGTCTGGCAGTCTCCTGTCAGAAAAAGTTTCAATTCCCACCTCCGGAAGAACTTCGAACATGTCCGGGGGGGGTGCTGGACATTGAGTCCGAGTGGACCATATTTCGCACCTCTATTGTCGAGGCGGCTGATCGGAGCTGTGGCCGCAAGTTAGATGGTGCCTGTCGGGGCGGCAATCCTAAAACCCCTTGGTGGACACCAGCGGTGAGGGATGCCGTCAAGCTGAAGGAGTCCTATCGGGTCCTTTTGGCTCATAGGACTCCGGAGGCAGTGGACAGGTACCGACAGGCCAAGCGGTGTGCGGCTTCAGCGGTCGCTGAGGAAAAAACTCGGACATAGGAGGAGTTCGGGGAAGCCATGGAAAACGACTTCCGGACGGCTTCGAAGCGAATCTGGACCACCGTCCGCCGCCTCAGGAAGAGGAAGCAGTGCACTACCAACACCGTGTATGGTGCGGATGGTGTTCTGCTGACCTCAACTGCGGATGTTGTGGATAGGTGGAAGGAATAATTCGAAGACCTCCTCAATCCCACCAACACATCTTCCTATGACGAAGCAGTGCCTGGGGGATCTGTGGTGGACTCTCCTATTTCTGGGGCTGAGGTCGCTGAGGTAGTTAAAAAGCTCCTCGGTGGCAAGGCCCCGGGGGTGGACGAGAACCGCCCGGAGTTCCTTAAGGCTCTGGATGCTGTGGGGCTGTCTTGGTTGACAAGACTCTGCAGCATCGCGTGGACATCGGGGGCGGTACCTCTGGATTGGCAGACCGGGGTGGTGGTTCCTCTTTTTAAGAAGGGGGACCGGAGGGTGTGTTCCAAATATCATGGGATCACACTCCTCAGCCTTCCCGGTAAGGTTTATTCAGGTGTACTGGAAAGGAGGCTACGCCAGATAGTCGAACCTCGGATTCAGGAGGAACAGTGTGGTTTTCGTCCTGGTCGTGGAACTGTGGACCAGCTCTATACTCTCGGCAGGGTTCTTGAGGGTGCATGGGAGTTTGCCCAACATTTGCTTTGTGGACTTGGAGAAGGCATTCGACCGTGTCCCTCGGGAAGTCCTGTGGGGAGTGCTCAGAGAGTATGGGGTATCGGACTGTCTTATTGTGGCGGTCCGCTCCCTGTACGATAAGTGCCAGAGCTTGGTCCGCATTGCCGGCAGTAAGTCGAACACATTTCCAGTGAGGGTTGGACTCCGCCAAGGTTGTCCTTTGTCACCGATTCTGTTCATAACTTTTATGGACAGAATTTCTAGGCGCAGTCAAGGCGTTGAGGGGTTCCGGTTTAGTGACCGCAGGATTGGGTCTCTGCTGTTTGCAGATGATGTGGTCCTGATGGCTTCATCTGACCGGGATATTCAGCTCTCACTGGATTGGTTTGCAGCCGAGTGTGAAGCGACCGGAATGAGAATCAGCACCTCTAAGTCCGAGTCCATGGTTCTCGCCCGGAAAAGGGTGGAGTGCCATCTCCGGGTTGGGGAGGAGACCCTGCCCCAAGTGGAGGAGTTCAAGTACCTAGGAGTATTGTTCACGAGTGAGGGAAGAGTGGACCGTGAGATCGACAGGCGGATCGGTGCGGCGTCTTCAGTAATGCGGATGTTATACCGATCCGTTGTGGTAAAGAAGGAGCTGAGCCGGAAGGCAAAGCTCTCAATTTACCGGTCGATCTACGTTCCCATCCTCACCTATGGTCATGAGCTTTGGGTCATGACCGAAAGGATAAGATCACGGGTACAAGCGGCCGAAATGAGTTTCCTCCGCCGGGTGGCTGGGCTCTCCCTTAGAGATAGGGTGAGAAGCACTGCCATCCGGGAGCAGCTCAAAGTAAAGCCGCTGCTCCTCCACATCGAGAGGAGCCAGATGAGGTGGTTCGGGCATCTGGTCAGGATGCCACCCGAACGCCTCCCTATGGAGGTGTTTAGGTCACGTCCAACCGGTAGGAGGCCACGGGGAAGAACCAGGACACGTTGGGAAGACTATGTCTCCCGGCTGGCCTGGGAAC
This sequence comes from Nerophis ophidion, assembly GCF_033978795.1. Lineage (NCBI taxonomy): Eukaryota > Metazoa > Chordata > Actinopteri > Syngnathiformes > Syngnathidae > Nerophis > Nerophis ophidion. The sequence continues at coordinate 28,927,309 of NC_084625.1, read as the reverse complement.
GCCTCGGGATCCCCCGGGAAGAGCTAGACGAAGTGGCTGGGGAAAGGGAAGTCTGGGTTTCCCTGCTTAGGCTGTTGCCCCCGCGACCCGACCTCGGATAAGCGGAAGAAGATGGATGGGATGGAGAAACTTGCAAAAAGATACATATGTTTAATGTACTCAAAGTTTTTTAGTCAAAATAAAGCCAATAATTACATTTTTTGTGGTCCCCTTTATTTACAAAAGTATCAAAGTACCAAAAGATATCGAAATAATTTTGGTACCAGTACCGGTCCCAAAATATTGGTATCGGGACAACACTAATACACTATAATACTTGTAAATGAGGCTCAGCTCTGTAGGTAAAAAATAAATAAAAACTGGACAGCCCAGTTATAATCACCTCATTGTTAAATGTTAGTTAAAAAAATATATTTTATTAATACAAATTTACATTTATTTACACACGGACATACTGTAATATTGGTACTGTTGAGTAATGGTATCATTTCCCGGGTACAAGGATTTGGCACCGTATCGGTTCAATTGACAACGGTACTCATTTCTAATGTCATCATTTCAACGGGCAGACAGACTGATGATGAAATAATACAATTATTTTAGTCACATAATTAAGTGTGATTACTTATCACTCATCACGCACAAACTGATAAACATCACATTAAGGAACTGTTGTTTTCCTTAGGCCAGAGTTATTGAAGTCCAATTGTCTTTCTTGTCTGATGGAGAGTCAGTCGGGGGAAGAAGAAAAAAAAAAGTGCCGCAAATCTTATCCTAAAGTTTCAGAGTTTCACCTAAGCAAGCACTTCAACGTTATGATTCGTTGACTTGCACTTTTATTAGTCTAGAGTCAAAGCAGAAACTGTTGGGTTCCTTGGCCGGACACAATGCTTTTATGGTGCTGCTTTTCACTGCTATGGCGACGCAGCAGACGCAGCCGTGGCAAGCATGCCTAAATGATACTTTCATGTCGCTCCTCTCGTTGCTGCCGCGCCTCTCCTCGTTGGGATCACGCTCTCCGCAACGGCTGGCTGGCTGGCTGCCGGCTCCTCTCTGAGCGTTTGGAAAGGCTTCAAAAGCGTACATGGGTTGACGAGAGCGAACATGTTCTTCTGCTTCCTTTCTGTATCTGTTTGCTGACCCTCAGTTACAGACAGTGAGCGACGTTAGCGCGGCCCTGGATCGCGCCAGCGTCAGTCTGCATGCGGAGAGGCAGCAGATCCAGGATCAGTCGGATCACGCGAGCAAGGAGGCGGAGCGTCTGCAGCAGGAACTCACCTGTGTGCGCTGTAATGCTGAGTGGAAGTTAATTGCTTTTTTTCAAACACTAACAACCATCATTGTAAAAGTTAGTTTTAGGTGTGGTGAAATTACCTCCTGCATTTGGCCCATCCCCTTGTTCCACCCCCTGGGAGGTGAAGGGAGCAGTGAGCAGCAGCGGTGGCCACAATCGGGAATCATTTTGGTGATTTAACCCCCAATTCTGACCTTTGATGCAAGGAGGTAATGGGTACCATTTTTATAGTCCGTGGTATGACTCGGCCTGGGTTTGATTGCACCGATCTCAAGGCGGACACTCTAACTCTATTCAGTGGTCTAGTGGTTAGAGTGTCCGGCCTGAGATCGGTAGGTCATGAGTTCAAACCCCGGCCGAGTCATACCATACCAAAGACTATAAAAATGGGACCCATTACCTCCCTACTTGGCAATTAGCATCAAGTGTTGGAATTGGGGGTTAAATCACCAAAAATGATTCCCGGGCGCAGTTACCGCTGCTGCTCACTGCTCCCCTCACCTCCCAGGGGTGAACAAGAGGATGGGTCAAATGCAAAGGACAAATTTCGCCACACCTATTGTGTGTGTGACAATCATTGGTACTTTAAAGGCTTACTGAAACGAGATTTTCTTATTTAAACGGGGATAGCAGGTCCATTCTATGTGTCAGACTTAATCATTTCGCGCTATTGCCATATTTTTGCGAAAGGATTTAGTAGAGAACATTGACGATAAAGTTTGCAAATTTTGGTCGCTAATAAAAAAGCCTTGCCTGTACCGGAAATAGCAGACGATGTGCGCGTGACGTTACTGGTTGTAGAGCTCCTCACATCCTCAAATTGTTTACAATCATTACCACCAGCAGCTAGAGCGATTCGGACCGAGAAAGCCACAATTTCCCCATTAATTTGAGCGAGGATGAACGATTTGTGGATGAGGATAGTAAGAGTGAAGGACAAGAAAAAAAAAAGTACAAAAAAAAAAAAAGGCGAGAGCAGTGGGAGCGATTCAGATGTTATCAGACTCATTTACGAGGATAATTCTGGAAAATCCCTTATCTGCTTATTGTGTTACTAGTGTTTTAGTGAGATTATATGGTACCTGAAAGTCGGAGGGGTGTGGCCACGGTTGTGGTGACCGCCAGTGTCTCTGAGGGAAGCCACGCAGCTGCAGGAGGACGCAAGCTCCGCTCATGTCTACGGTAAGAGCCGACTTATTACCACAATTTTCTCACCGAAAACCCGCCGGTTGACATGTGGTCGGGAACCATGTTCGCTTGACCGCTCTGTTCCATAGAAAGCTTCACCTTCGGGAATTTCAAACAAGGAAACACCAGCTGTGTTTGTGTTGCTACAGCCGGCTGAAATACACTGCTTCCCACCTCCATCTTTCTACTTTGACTTCTCCATTATTAATTGAACAAATTGCAAAAGATTCAGCAACACAGATGTCCAGAATACTGTGTAATTATGCGATTAAAGCAGACTACTTACAGCTTGGATCGGGCTGGAAAAAAATGTCCGCTACCACCGGTGATGTCAAACGCACGCGTCATCATACCGCGACGTTTTCAACCGGATACATCGCGCGAAATTTAAAATTGCAATTTAGTAAACTAAAAAAGCCGTATTGGCATGTGTTGCAATGTTAATATTTCATCATTGATATATAAACTATCAGACTGCGTGGTCGGTAGTAGTGGGTTTCAGTAGGCCTTTAACTTAACCACAAGGCCACTGAGCAGGTTACTATTGATATTGATACACTGTCGCCGGGTGCTTGCTCGTTACAAAACAAATGAGCTCCAGGGTCACTATTTACGGTAAGGGTGTCCAGGTACAATCGTTTAATTTCCGATATTCGAGCCTTGAGTATTGGCCGTTACCGATATCAATCCAGTTACGATATCAGCACGAATCATACATACCGTTTTTTCTGGACCATAGGGCGCACCGGATTATAAGGAGCACTGCCGATGGTGTGTTTTTGATCGTTGTTCATATATTAGACGGATCATAGGGCGCTTTAAAGGAGTCGTATTATTATTGTTAATTTCTGAATGGAAAACACCTCCTTGTGGTCTACATAACATGTAATGCTGGTTGTTTGGTCAAAATGTTACATAGAGTATGTTATGTTTTTACACATCATCTTCAAGCCGCTTTCTGACAGTTGCTTCAGGAAGCGCCGTTTTGTGGGCGCTCTTATTTACGTGGCTCACCTAGGGCAGCATCTTCTCCACGTCATCTTTGTTGTAGCGGTGTAGTGTGCAAGGACGGGAGTGGATGAAGTGTCAAAAGATAGAGCTAACCGTTTCAATGACAATAAGACTTTACTTCAATCAATAACGGAGCGGAATCTCCTCATCCACAAACAACAATACCGGAAATGTGACTCGTAAAAAAACGTCCTACCGAAACTCTCGAATAACTAAAGTTCCTTGGGTGAATAATGTAAACTCACTAAACCGGTATGTTTTAGCGCTTTCATGGTGAGTTTACTGACGGATATAAGTAAGAACTTTACACTACTTTATTTTAGAAATGTAAACAGCGTAAAATGAATGTCCCATAACAAGAAGATAGGAAATAAGAAGAAGCTTAACAACTACGACGTCCGCGCGCAAATTTTCAGGACAAATGCAGATCCCAAATACAGATCAGCAGGTACCAGAAGGTAAGACAAGTTGCTTTTGCATAATATTGCGAAACAAAACATCAAATAATATGTCTTACCTTTTACACACACCGTAATAATACTCGTATGTTGAAGCACATCAAACGGTGCAGCTTCATAGCTTACCGAAGTCGTACTAAAACATTTTGATAGATTTTTAAGCGCCGTGTGTAATGTTCTATATTTCCAATGGAACATATAACATGGTGGTGTTGTTTACTTGAGACATATAGATAGATAGATAGATAGATAGATAGATAGATAGATAGATAGATAGATAGATAGATGGATAGATAGATAGATAGATAGATAGATAGATAGATAGATAGATAGATAGATAGATAGATAGATAGATAGATAGATATCACTTAATTGATTCCTTCAGGAGAGTTCCATCAGGAAAATTACATTTACCATCATTGTGCAGCACACTCATCTCTTTTGTTTGACTGACATCTACTGGTCACACTTATCATTACAACGTGTACCAAATTAAAATAGCTTTGAGGTGTGCAAGCTCAACCAGAATTATTCCTTACATTAGGCAGACCGGGTTAACTTTCGAGTTTTGAGAAAAAAAATATATTTTAAGTGTGCATTTTAGTCCGGAAAACACAGTACTTTTATTACTTTGTCATGTGGAATGTTAGAAAAATTTTTTTTTTTGTCATAAATACATTTTTACCTGCACTTTGCCTGCTGTATCTGCATCCTGGGGTCACGAACAACAACGAATAACAACACCAGAATGTAGCATGTGTTCCTGTAAATATATGCAACGATGATTATTTGATAATGGTTGATATTTACAAATGTTTTAGACTGCAATGTTTATTGTTCAATTAAGGACACTACATAAAGGTGTAGGTCTAGCCTCAGTGCTAATATGTGCTTAGATGTTGTAGAAGTCTTTAGACACCCATGTTTACCTTTTGTAAATGGCTTCACTAAAATACAAGAGAATGAGGACATTTAGATGTTAACTGTCAAAATTGGCTCAAGTCAACACAATGCAAGACTGCTTGGATCGGAGATTTTACATGCAAACTGATATAATCCCATACTTGTTTTTCCTCTGCTGATATTGCACCGATAGCAATATCGGATCGGGGCAGCCCTACTGATAAACGGCACGTTAGAAAACACTGGCATCAGCACCTGTGGCTGTACACTACCTCTTTTAAAATGTTTTTACTTAGCTGTTGTGTGTTGTTCAATATCCTTGCTAATAAATGTCCACGCAGTCTTTGAGAGCTGCATTTGCTTTCCACTTTCTCAAGCATTCTGTACCATTATTCGAGCAAAAAAATTAAGTTATTGCACTTTATATCCCGATAATAATTATCTCCCCAGGTATGGTTTGCTTCCAATTAACACGGCATGGTTTTTAAGTACGGGTAAATAAAATATAATGAACTAATAATTAGAGCATAGACAGTACGACACAACTATCTCATGGTATAAATACTTCCATTGCAAATGAGAGAAAGTCCAACTTCTACAAGATTCAAATGAAATGTAATATTCACTTTAATGTAATGCATTGTCTTTTGGCACAATGGAGCTGATAAGAGGGTCACACAGGTGCGGCGATTCATTTAAATATTCAATTTTCTAATGTGATGCTGACGGACATTGTCTATTTCCGACAATGGAGTTGATAACAAGGTTTTAGATAATGGCTTACTTTAGAGCTGGACTGGAAAAAAAGGCACTTAGTTAATAATAGACAAGATTCGGGATTGTTCTGCTAAAATTAGATTTGACCAAAGGAAAAGAAACATGTTCGTATGCTTCAGTGCCTTTTTGACCTTTTCATTCTCAGCCCTTTGTGGAAAAGTACAAAAAAATATGCTAGTGATGTATATTGACTTTCAACCTTGTGTTAGAATTGCGCTCTAACCGGTGTGTTTTCACGTCTATTACCTCTGTTTTTGCTGCACATACATATAAGTGGTGTACATTTGTGCAAAGTATGATGTGTCCTCCATGTTTAGATTGTTAGCCTTCAGTCCCAGGATCCAGTTTCTTCTCCACATATGGTTCTTCTTAATGCGCACGACTGCTGGTTCTCTGATCTCTCCGTCACACGTCAACACATGAACAGACGTCCGTTCCATTTGTTTGTAGACGGTGGTAATAATAGGGAGGGATTTTGCTGGAGGAAATCAGTTCCCACAATTCTAGTCAACACAAAAGTTTTTTGGGGGATAATGTAGTCAGCAAAGGATTTGTAACATCGTGATTCATCCTTAATCCGTCACATTAAGTCAATCATAATCAACTGTGTGGTTAAAATTTAGTGTGCAGTTACAGTGGGGCAAAAAAGTATTTAGTCAGCCACCGATTGTGCAAGTTCTCCCACTTAAAATGATGACAGAGGTCTGTAATTTTCATCATAGGTACACTTCAACTGTGAGATACAGAATATGAAAAAAAAATCCAGTAATTCACATTGTAGGAATTTTAAAGAATTTATTTGTAAATTATAGTGGAAAATAGGTATTTGGTCAACCATTCAAAGCTCTCACTGATGGAAGGAGGTTTTGCCTCAAAATCTCACGATACATGGCCCCATTCATTCTTTCCTTAACACGGATCAATTGTCCTGTCCCCTTAGCAGAAAAATAGCCCCAAAGCATGATGTTTCCACCCCCATGCTTCACAGTAGGTGTGGTGTTCTAGGGATGCAACTCAGTATTCTTCTTCCTCCAAACACGACAAGTTGAGTTTATACCAAAAAGTTCTATTTTGGTTTCATCTGAATACATGACATTCTCCCAATCCTCTTCTGTGTCATCCATGTATCCATTTTGGTATAAACTCAACTCATTGTGTTTGGAGGAAGAAGAATACTCAGTTGCATCCCAAGAACACCATATCTACTGTGAAGCAGGGGGGTGGAAACATCATGCTTTGGGGCTCTTTTTCTGCTAAGGGGACAGGACGATTGATCCACGTAAAGGAAAGAATGAATTGTGCCATGTATCGTGAGATTTTGAGTCAAAACCTCCTTCCATCAGTGAGAGCTTTGAAAGGTTGACCAATATACTTATTTTCCACCATAATTTACAAATACATTCTTTAAAATTCCTACAATGTGAATTCCTGGATTTTTTTTTCACATTCTGTCTCTCACAGTTGAAGTGTACCTATGATGAAAATTACAGACCTCTGTCATCATTTTAAGTGGGAGAACTTGCACTATCGGTGACTGACTAAATACTTGTTTGCCCCACTGTACTTCTTTAATGAGTTTACATGTTACTCAGGGCCACCCCGAAGCTTTTTTGTGCATAAGACAAAACCAACAAAAATGCAGCTGATACACGTTTAACATCATGTTAACGAAATAATGTATTTTACAAGTTTTGTAAAGACTTCTATTTATCATGAGTAACCACTTTCTAACAATAAGAAAATACATTGACAACTATAATTCATTTCAATCCAATATGTCTAACAGTTATATTCCAGATAATGTCCAAAGTAGTCTTGTCCCGATACCAAGATTTTGGAACCAGGACCAAAATGTATTTTGATACTTTCCCGTACTTTTCGGTACATTTCTAATTAAAGGGGACCACAAAAAAATGGCATTATTGGCTTTATTTTAACTAAAAACCGTACGTTACATCAAACATGTGTTTCTTAATGCAAGTTTGTCATTAAATAAAATAGTGAACATACAAGACAACTTGTCTTCTGTGAGTAGGTAAGCAAACAAAGGCTCCTAATTTAGTCTTCTGACATGCGGTAACATATTGTGTCATTTATCATTGTATTATTTTGTCAAAATGATTAAGAATGGTGGTAGAAGAGGTAGAAAATAAATTATTAATGTACTTGTACATTTACTGTTAATATCTGCTTACTTTCTTTTAAAATGTTCTATTTACACTTCTGTTAAAACGTACTAATCACATATTCTTCTGTTTGATATTTTACATTAGTTTCTGTACTTGGTATCATTAAAGTGGCTGTTAGGTGTAGATCCACCAATAGCGTTTGTTTACAATTTGACATTTTTCTACACACTGTGTCTGCATGTAAGTACTCTGTGATTGTGCGCTGCCGAACAAGCTCATCTGCTGGTAAACCAGCAATGAGACAGCGTGACGACGACGACGGAAGGGGCAGGGGGGTGTAGGACCGGTAATTTTTAGAAGCGATATTGTACCGAATATGATTTTTCAGTATCGCGGTACTATACTAACACTGGTATATACCGTACAACCTTAGTCCAAAGTTTATAAAGAAAAATGGGTTTACATTTACATAGGGGACAGAAAAGTGTACAATATTACTACTGCTGTGAAGCCAATTCAAAAGTGCTATGTCGCTTCAGCATTTATTTAAAAAGTATACAAAACACGATAAATGGGAAAAAACTATGAAAAAACTAATTTTCTTTAGACATTATGTCTCTAAGGAAATTGTTTTGTTTTAATATCAATTTAAATAGTACAGTCCTTTTAGAAATACGGCCCCAAATCTGCCACTGTGATGGCGTGCAAAGCCAAGATAACTTAGCACTTATCCCAAAAGGCTTTAGAATGGACGTGGCCGCGATGCCGCTAAACCAAACCTACCTAATACATATAAGTTCAGCAGAAACAAAGTACAGTTGTATCCATGAGGTCATTTACTGTAGTCTGTCTTAGCAGAACAAACAAAACACCTGCAGAGCATGCAGACCACGATAATGACCAGCGACAGAAGTCGCCATAATCCTGTGGTTGTAGCCCTAGACCAGTGGTTCTCAAATGGGGATACGCATACCCCTGGGAGTACTTGAAAGTATGCCAAGGGGTACGTGAGAGTTTTTAAAAATATTCAAAAAATAACAACAATTCAAAAATCCTTTATAAATATATTCATTGAAAAATAGCAACAATTCCAAAATACTTTATAAATATGTTTTATTGAATAATACTTCAACAAAATATGAATGTAAGTTCATAAACTGTTAAAATAAATGCAACAATGCAATATTCAGTGTTGACAGCTAGATTTTTTGTGGACATGTACCATGAATATTGATGGTAAAGATTTATTTTTTTGTGAAGAAATGATTAGAATTAAGTTCATGAATCCAGATGGATCTCTATTACAATCCCCAAAGAGGGCACTTTAAGTTAAGTTAATGATTACTTCGATGTGTAGAAATCTTTATTTATAATTCAATCACTTGTTTGTTTTTCAACAACTTTTTAGTTATCTTTTTTTCCAAATAGTTCAAGGTAGACCACTACAAATGAACAATATTTTGCACTGTTATACAATTTAATAAATCAGAAACTGATGACATAGTGCTGTATTTTACTTCTGTATCTCTTTTTTTCCAACCAAAAATGCTTTGCTCTAATTAGGGGGTACTTGAATTAAAAAAAATGTTCACAGGGGGTACATCACTTAAAAAAGGTTGAGAACCACTTCCCTAAACAACTGCGCAGAGTGTTTATGCAACAATGTTGCTGCAACAATATGTAACAATAACTGGAAGAACAGCGTACACAAGGAGTAAGATGATGCTTTGTCTCCAAAATGGTCAGAGCCTCTGTATGCCTATTTTAATGATTTAATCATTATGTTACTTATAATATTTAAAAAAAGGAAACATGCCCCCTCACATTTTAGTAACCATTTTTTACTTCATATCTTCTCAAGGGACAGTACTATCTAGAGTAGTCGGTGTACACTGTACAGCGTATGTAGGGGTTTCGGGGTGCATGATTGCTGCCAGAACTGGGGAGTTGTGGTTCAGGAAGTGAAATGTGCTTGTTTTCTACCAATTACAGTGCAGTATTTTGTAAAAAGCTTGTAATTTCTCAGTTGTGGGAGTTTGCAGTGCTGTATATCAATCTCTGGTTGATGAATGGAATTGAAAATATTACATTTTAGAGGAAGTTTTAGAGTTAGCAAGACTCCATGTATAAAGCAGGTAATTTGAGAATATCCCCTGGATTCCAAATTGTTAACATGAATTTGATTTATGGTTGCAAACCGGACGTAGCATTGCATCTGATGCATTCCAAAATCATACTATTCAGTATATTCTACACATGACTGGTTTACATACAGTGGAATCTCAATTTATGGACTTAATTGGTTCTTGAACAGGGTTCGTGAATAGAAAAGTTTGTATAGTGAAGCAAATAAGAAAAAATGTAAATATGAAAAATGTGTTCCAGCCTTGACCATATTTTTAGCAAAGGTGTGTACACTTTGATCACAACATACAGCGTTGTTTACATTACTGCAAATAACAAATATGTAACAAGGGGGTGTGACAGGTCAACCAGCCGTCATCGTGTGAGTTGCAGGGAGCATCGATGCAAGACGCACTGTAGCACGTTTGACCCTCGTTTAATATTTCAATAAACATGCTTTTGTTCCGGTCGGTCACGCCAATTTCTAGAACGACCTCTTTTCATGCACGTCCCGGCACGCCTTTCGGTGGCCGGTGGCTGCGTCTTCCACGGGGGCTCATCTCTCCTCGGGTCGCTCTCGTCGTCTTTGTCATCGTCGTCTGTTGCAGTTTCTCCTCCGTCTTCTGCCACGATTGCTCCTCCTTCTCCCCTTTTAAACCGCAGGAGCAGATGCAGGGATTGAGAGCAGGTGTGTGGTTTACGCACCTGACTCTGATGGCTGCAGCGTCGCTCCAAGGGTGCCCCGCCTCTCCGCTCCGCATCCTGGCCGACATCTTGGGTAGGACCACGGTTTTTCCTACCCTGCAGTCGGCTCCGTCTCTCCACAGGGGTGCTTGATCAACGTTGTATTTCATAAAAGAGTCAAAACAACAATAACTAGCTGAACTGTCCTGATTTGCAGCCTCCCCTGCCAACACACACACCCACTGTCACTAGCCCTGTGGTGCACTTGCACTTTGGGAAAAAAAACTAAGCTCTCCAACATTAACAGCCAAGTTGCGACAATAGAAATTAAATCCACTTTACCTTGTCCGTTAAATCTTCTTGGCATGCAGCGGTAGAGAGGGGGCGTTGAGAGTGTCGACAACACCGAGAGCGATCAGCCCGCCCACAAATGATGTGCTGCTGGGCCCAAAATGGCTGCGCTCCAGGCACGTAATGAATAGATGAAAGACTGAGGCAAGGTTCATACACCACAGCATAAACACATCGAGATTCCACTCTGATTTTTAGACATATTTTAGTACTTAATGCACACATTATATTTCATTTACAGCAAATGTTTTCATCCACAATTAAGAATAAATCATCTTCTATGAAAAATATCATTTATTTAATTTCAATTTATGGAAAAAGGTTTAGAACCACTTTGTTTCTCAAACTGCCAAACTTTATTAAATTGTTCCAGTAAGTTATTACTTGAATAAATGTGTGAAATTCTTCATGATGTCTATAAGGGAGTTCCTAATTAAGTATTATAGTCTCCAATTCCTCCCAGTCAAGGCCATTCTAGTGTTGTAACGATACCAATATTTTGGTACCGGTATCTGTACTAAAATTATTTCGGTACTTTTCTAAATAAAAGGGGACCACAAAAAATTGAATGATTTGCTTTATTTTAAAGGGGAGCATTATCACAATTTCAAAAGGGTTAAAAACAGTAAAAACCAGTTCCTAGTGGCTTTTTTTATTTTTCGAAGTTTTTTTCAAAATGTTTACATCTCCCGGAATATCCCTAAAAAAAGTTTTAAAATGCTTGATTTTTGCTATTTGCGATGCGACTATCCATTTCCCTGTGACGTCATACAGTGCTGCCCATACAAACAAATAATGGCGGATACCACAGCAAGATATAGCGACATTAGCTCGGATTCAGACTGATTTCAGCGGCTTAAGCGATTCAACAGATCACACATGTATTGAAACAGATGGTTGGAGTATGGAGGCAGAGAGCGAAAACGAAATTGAAGAAGAAACTGAAGCTATTGAGCGAATAGCTATTGACGCTATTCGGCCATAGCATGGGTGTACGTAATGTAGTGGCCCATAGCATGGCTGTCTTATTAGCATCGTCGGTAAAATGTGCAGACCAAACAATCAGGACTTTCGCATCTTGTGACACTGGAGCAACTTAAATCCGTCGATTGGTAAGCGTTTGTTTCACATTAAATGTGGGTATCTAGTTTCAGATGTACATACAGCTAGCCTAAATAGCATGTTAGCATCGATTAGCTGGCAGTCATACCATGACCAAATATGTCTGATTAGCACATAAGTCAATAACATAAAAAAACTCACCTTTTTGATTTCGTTGACTTTATCGTTGGAAATGCATCTGCAGGTTATCCATACATCTCTGTGCCATGTCTGTCTTATCATCGCCGGTAAAATGTGCAGACACTCCGGCACATTCAATGGGGGTCCGGCGGCAGATTTCTTGCCAGTGGTGCAACTTGAATCCCTCCCTGTTAGTGTTGTTACACCCTCCGACAACACACCGACGAGGCATGATGTCTCCAAGGTTCCAAAAAATAGTCGAAAAAATGGAAAATAACAGAGCTGAGACCTGGTGTTTGTAATGTGAAAATGAAAATGGCTGGTGTATTACCTCGGTGACGTCACGTTCTGACGTCATCGCTACAAGACCGATAAACAGAAAAGCGTTTAATTTGCCAAAATTCACCCATTTAGAGTTCGGAAATCGGTTAAAAAAATACATGGTCTTTTTTCTGCAACATCAAGGTATATATTGACGCTTACATAGGTCTGGTGATAATGTTCCCCTTTAACTGTGATGAGGTGGCGACTTGTCCAGGGTGTACCCCGCCTACCGTCTGAATGCAGCTGAGATAGGCTCCAGCAACACCAAAAAGGGAAAAGCGGTAAAAAATGGATGGATGCATGGTTTTATTTTAACAAAAAATCTTAGGGTACATTAAACATATGTTTATTATTCCAGTTAAGTCCTTAAATGAATAGTGAACATACAAGACAACTTGCCTTTTAGTAGTAAGTAAACCAAGGCTCCTAATTTAGTCTGCTGACATATGCAGTAACATATTGTGTCATTATCATTCTCCTATTTTGTCAACATTATTAAGGACAAGTGGTAGAAAACTGATTATTAATCTACTTGTTCATTTACTGGTATTATCTGCTTACTTTCTCTTTTAACATATGTTGTCTACAGTTTGTTAAAATGTAATAATCACTTATTCTTCTGTCGTTTGATACTTTACATTAGTTTTGGATGATACCATAAATTTGGGTATCAATCCGATACCAAGTAGTAACAGGATCATACATTGGTCATATTCAAAATCCTCATGTGTCCAGGGATATATTTCCTGACTTTGTAAACATAATATAAATAAAAAAAAAAAAAAAAAGATATGATGCCAAAAAATATAGACGTAACCATAGTAGTATCGACTAGATACGTGTCGGTAATTGATATCATGACAGTGGATGTTAGGTTTAGATCCACCTATGGCGTTTGTTTACATTTTGACGCCGGTAAGTTACGGTGTGTAGTGAAGCATGTTTAGCTATTCCTCGTCCTGCAGGGACGATACTTGTAAGAAACGTACTTTATTTGTTGCCAAGGAGACCAGGATTAGTGACTTAGAAGTCGCTAAAACACTGCCGACGGCGAATGGACGTTAGCCGCTAGCTAGCTAGCCATGTCTTAAAGCACCTCTTCCTGAGGGCGTTTCAGTGTTTTAACTTCACCTTAATAGTTAGTTTTTGAGCCAAAATGCGTCCGTTCTCCCCTTTCTGTCTACACACTGTGTCTGCTTGTAAGTACTCAGTGATTGTGCACTGCCGCACATGCTCGTCTGCTCGTAAACCAGCAATGACACGACGTGAGTTTGAAGCGGGTGCGGGACCGGTATGTTTCAGAGACGGTATGGTACCGAAAATGATTCATTAGTATCGCGGTACTATACTAATACCCGTATACCGTACAACGCTATGCCATTCAAATTATAATTATTCTCATGAAAGTCAAATCCACGTCTTTGAATATTTCCCAACAGTACGGGGAACACTGGGGCACTTTGTGGCTCATATGACTTTACTAATTGCTAATAATTGTGAGCATGCAATCTACTTTTTCCAGGTAGTCGACTGCTTTATTTGATCATGTGTTTTTTTTGGACAAGGTCAAAAGTGACGGCGAGACTGAGAGGGAAGTAAAACGTGATAAGCACCGATGTAAAAAGTTTTGTTCAGGTCTTCAAAGCTGGACCAGAACTCACATTCTTTAGAAAAGCTTAATGATTCTTCTCTCTTTTACGACTCCCCTGATTTTTCCCGTTGCTCATTTCTTTTTCTTCCTTGCCATTTTTTCCCCCTTTCATCCCCTCCCCGTCACCACCAGCACCCCCAACTGTACAAATATTATTACACCCCCTCCTGTCGTCCTTTTTTTTTTTTTACTTCCCTTTCTTTATCTTGTCATAGCCTGTCAGTGGGGATTCTGTCTGTGCAGAGTGTTGTGTGCTCGCGTATGCTTGCAAACACATTGAGACCGCGATACACTTAAGAGCTCATTGATTTAAAAATACCTTCGATATCGGCGGTCCCCTCCCGCCGATTCGTTCAGGAGCTTATCACGCAACGTAGACATCCGCACACACAGATATGCATATAAAGCAAAAAGCTCTTACTCTAAAGTTTCTCCTTAAACTTTGTGATTGACCTAGTTAGCGTGTCATTTTGACAAGGTGTCTATTTTGACACAACGCTCTCTGGTGTTTATCAACATCCATTCTGCCTATCACACGCTCACATTGGGAATTGGCGCACGCACACGCGCTCGCATAGATGAAATGAAGCACCAGAATTCAAGTTTTTGTCAGGAATGGGATGGCGCAGATTGTGTTTCTGATGTGGAGGTGAAATGGTGCTAGAACTGCGAATACACCGGTCATTGTTTTTAATTCATGGTGCGCTTTGTTAAATACGACCTGGGATTCTGTGTTTCTGTCGAGAGTAACGCCTATTTTATCTATATAACTGGTAATGACAGAATTCAGGTAAAATCAAACAGTACCAAATGTACCGGCTATCAGTTGCGTTCAAGGTGTTGCAATTTCACATGCCTGATAGATAGCGCTCAAAAGTAAAGTTGCACTTTCCAATGTGCTCTAGCTCGAAATGCCATAAACATGCTACTGATTAGCATTAGTGATTTTACACCTCCAAATGTTGTACTGCAATTTACAACCACCGTATTTTCCAGACTATAAGGCACACTTAAAATCCTTTTTCCCCCCCTCAAAACTCGACAGTGTACCTTATAACCCGGTGCGCCTAATTTAAGGAGTACGTTTGGTTGAGCTTACTCACCTCAAAGCTATTTTATTCGGTCCAGGGTGTGATAAGAGTGACCAATAGATAACAGTCAAACATGAGAGATAAGTGTAGACAGCACTATGGTGGCGATGTGTCTCAATTACACAACACCAACATTTTAAATGTTCCATTGAAAATATAGAACATTACACACGGCGCTTAAAAATCCATCAAAATGTTTTAGTACGACTTTGGTAAGCTATGAAGACGCACCGCTTGAAGGATTGTTGGTGCATTATTATGGTGTGTGTGTATAAGGTAAGTCATATTATCTGACGTTTTGTTTTGCAATACTATGCAAAAGCAACTTTTCTTACCCTCTGGTACCTGCTGATCCGTAATTTGGATCTGTAAAAGTTCAGAAAAATTCTGCGCGTTCGCGAGTTGATACGCTATTTTTTCTCTATCTTCTACTATGTGACGTTCATCCTCCCCTGTTGCCATTTCTAATATAAAGTACTGTAAAGTTCTTACTTATCTGTCGGATAATTCGCCATGAAAGTGCTAAAACATACCGGTGTAGTGAGCTTCAATTATTCACCCAAGGAACTTTAGTTATTAGAGAGTTCCGGTCGGATGTTTTTTTACGGGTCACATTTCCGTTGTGGTTGTTACCGGATGAGGAAATGTTGCTCCGTTATTGGTTGAAGTAAAGTCTGAATGTCATTAAAACAGTTAGCTCCATCTTTTAAAACTTCTTCCACTCCCGTCCTTGCACGCTACATCAGTACAACAAAGACGACAGGGAGAAGACGCTGCCGTAGGTGAGCCACGTAAATAAGAGCGCCCACAAAACGGCGCATCCTGAAGCGACTGTCAGACAGTGGCTTGAAGATGATCTGTAAAACATAATCTATGTAACATTTTGACCAAAGAACCACCATTACATGTTATGTAGACCAGTGGTCCCCAACCTTTTTGTAGCTGCGGACCGGTCAATGCTTGATAATTTGTCCCCAGGCCCGGCGGCGGTGGGGGGGATTATTATTTTTTGTATTTATTTTTTTTTCCTTTGTCATGAAAAAGGGAGGGTTTTGTCATGAAAAAGGGAGGTTTTTTGGGTTGGTGCACTAATTGTAAGAGTACCTTGTGTTTTTTATGTTGTTTTAATAAAAAAAAAAAAAAAAAATACAAATTTATAAAAAAATATTCTGCGGCCCGGTACCAATCGATCCCGGTGGTTGGGGACCACTGATGTAGACCACAAGGAAGTGTTTTCCATTTAGAAAAAAAATAATAATAATATGACTCCTTTAATGCGCCCTATAATCCGGTGCGCCTAATATATGAAAAAAAGATCATAAACAGACCATTCATCACCAGTGCGCCTTATAATCCGGTGCGCCCTATTGTCCGGAAAATGCAGTATGTGAACGTTACAATCAAAGACTGCGAAAAGTATAATACTTACATTCTAAGCCGTTTGTAGAACTCACCAAAAGAAAGTAGTGGCACATTACAACTCCCAGACTATGGCAACACACCGATAACAGTTATTAGTATCAGTTCTATGTTAGATGTTAAAATTAAATTATATAAAACATTTATTAATATATGAACACACACAAAAAGCATCAAAAATTGATACCACTGAATATTCCAAGTTATTGAGAATTGGTTCCATGTCGGTTCAAATGTGAAAGGTACTCATCCCTGTTATTAATTTTTATCTAATAACTGGTGCCCAAACTTTTTGATCCGGGGGGCAAATTGGGTGAAAGAATGTGGCCAGGAGCCGGGCTATATAATCTGTCTCATGGCAGATTAGACAAACTGCATTTTCCTTACACTGAACAAAAAAAAAAGTCATATATCCACTGATGTTTAAAAATTCTACACTTGGAGTCTATTTTACATTTCCCCAACAATGTTACTGTTTTTTTCCTCATACACATATTGACTGAAAGAGCGCACACTGGCCGCCGACACTGCGCCTCGAGCGTGATGATGGGAAAATGCATTTTTAGACTATATGATTTGCCTGAGCGTTGAGGAGACTCCGAAAGTAACAAGCGGTAGAAAATTGATTGATGGATGTGCTACAAAGAACAGATAAAAAATAATAATAAATAAAATAAATAATAATGTGTATATATATATACATATATATATATATATATATATATATATATATATATATATATATATATATGTGTATATATATGTGTATATATATGTATATATATATATATATGTGTGTATATATATGTATACATATGTATATATATATATATATGTATGTATATATGTATATATATAGATGTATACATATGTATATATACATATATATACATCTGCATATATATATATATGTATATATATATATGTATATATATGTATATATATATATATATATATATATATATATATATATATATATATATATATATATATATATATTTATATGTATATCTATATATATATATGTATATCTATATATATATATATATATATATATATATATATATATGTATATATGTATATATATATGTATATATATGTGTGTGTGTATATATATATGTATATATATATATATGTATATATATATATATATATATGTATATATATATATATATATATATATATATATATATATATATATATATATATATTTATATATATATATATATATATATCCATCCATTTTCTACCGTTTATTCCCTTTGGGGTCGTGGGGAGCGCTGGTGCCTATCTCAGGTATATATATGTGTATATATATATATATATATATATATATATATATATATATATATATATATATGTATATATATATATTTTTTTAATTTTTATTTTTATTTTTATTTTTTTTACTCGGGACTACCGTCAGGCCGGATTTTGGATGATGGCGGGCTTTTTTTTTTTTTTAGCATAATCTACAAAGATACAAATAATTGCTATTGCGACATCTAGTGGACACATGTAGAATAGCGGTCTCTTTCATTCAAATATTTCGGCTCATTTTTATACCTTGCAAACTCATCCCGCGGGCCGATAGAACCTGTTCGCGGGCCTGATTCAGCCCACGGGCCGTACGTTTGGCACCCCTGTTCTAGGAGAAGAAGGGCTTTGGTTGGAGTTTGGATGGAAAAAATCTAAAAGACTCAAGCCAAATGTGATTCTGAAAATCAGGAGCACCCTAGAGCAGTGGTTCTCAAATGGGGGTACGCGTACCCCTGGGGGTACTTGAAGGTATGCCAAGGGGTACGTGAGATTTTTAAAAATGTTCTAAAAATAGCAACAATTCAAAAATCTGATGTACATCCATCCCATCCATTTTCTACCGCTTATTCCCTTTTGGGGTCGCGGGGGGCGCTGGCGCCTATCTCACCTACAATCGGGCGGAAGGCAGGGTACACCCTGGACAAGTCGCCACCTCATCGCAGGGCTAACACAGATAGACAGACAACATTCACACTCACATTCACACACTAGGGCCAATTTAGTGTGTCCAATCAACCTATCCCCAGGTGCATGTCTTTGGAAGTGGGAGGAAGCCGGAGTACCCGGAGGGAACCCACGCATTCACGGGGAGAACATGCAAACTCCACACAGAAAAATCCCGAGCCTGGATTTGAACCCAGGACTGCAGGAACTTCGTATTGTGAGGCAGACGCACTAACCCCTCTTCCACCGTGAAGCCCTCTGATGTACATATATTTATTTAATTAATTTTTTTTTTTAATTCTAAAAATAGCAACAATTCAAAAATCCTTTATAAATATTTTTATTGAATAATACTTCAACAAAATATGAATGTAAGTTCATAAACTGTGAAAAGAAATGCAACAATGCCATATTGAGTGTTGACAGCTAGATTTTTTGTGGACATGTTCCATAAATATTGATGTTAAAGATTTATTTTTTTTTGTGAAGAAATGTTTGGAACTAAGTTGATGAATCCAGATGGATCTCTAATACAATCCCCAAAGAGGGCACTTTAAGTTGATGATTACTTCTATGTGTAGAAATCTTTATTTATAATTGAATCACTTGTTTTTTTTTAAACACGTTTTTAGTTATTTCTATATCTTTTTTTCTAAGTAGTTCAAGAAACACCACTACAAATGAGCAATATTTTGCTCTGTTACACAATTTAATAAATCAGAAATTGATGACATAGTGCTGTATTTGACTTCAGTATCTCTTTTTTCCAACCATAAATGCTTTGCTCTGATTAGGGGGTACTTGAATTCAAAAAATGTTCACAGGAAAAAAGGTTGGGAACCACTGCCCTGGAGGGTGAGAACGACTTGAATCAGAACCTGTGGAAAAACAAAAAAGGAAAGTGGGGACATTGTGTCTTGAGCAAGACACTTCACCCTTGCTCCTGATGGGTGCTGGTTAGCGCCTTGCATGGCAGCTCCCTCCATCAGTGTGTGAATGTGTGTGTGAATGGGTGAATGTGGAAGTAGTGTCAAAGCACTTTGAGTACCTTAAAAATAGAAAATCTCTATACAAGTACAACCCATTTATTTATTTCTCATTTAAAGTGCTCAAAAACAAGAGAAAAAAATGCTTCATTTGTTTTATTTTGTGTCCTCTTCTACTGATGTTTTTCCTCGAGATGCTTGAGGAGGATGGGGAAACAGGTTTTGGTGTTAATGAAAGAGGACATGGAAGTCTTGTTATGTTTATTTTTAATGTGATTAAGTGAACAAAATAAACATTTTACATGTCTTTATCCACACTGTCTATGTGGGGAAGTGGGCTCCAGTTCTGTAGATGGTGTCACAGCAAGAGGGGCCGGCATATTGAGTATGGCGATGGAAAGGGGTGTACTAAGGACAATTAGTTACTCTATCTGTATATTTCTCTTAAACTAATTATTTGGGGTAATGACTGTCAGATTCATGGTCTGTAGAAAACAAATGCATATTGAGAACTCGGTGGTGAATTTTCAGCCATCTGGACGTTATGGGTGTTGTTGTTTCTTATTTTTGGTGTTTCAATATCCCAGCCCTCTAGCTGTAATTGAGGTTTCGTGTGTCTCAATGAGCTTGCTCGGTGACATCCAAAAGGTTGAGAGGCCAAAGAGCCAAGTTAACTCCATCAATCCCCTCGGACAGTTACAAACGAGCCCTCAACTCTTGTCAAAACAATCCCTGGATCATTCCGAACCCTTTGGGAGATGGAAAAAAAAAAAAAAAGGAGGGGAGTGTTTTGTTCAATATATCACAAAGAGCTGTTCGGAAAGTTTCCCTCATAAGTGTTCACCAAAACACACCTTTTGCTTTATTTATTTAGTTTTTGTTAAATTAAAATGGGATAATTTCCACACTTAAAGCTGCTGTATGTCATCAGCTCGAGATTCAATTTTTTCAAGTACAAGAGCACCAACATATTGTATGTTACCAATAGTGGTTTAAGACAACAGATTGATCAAATAAATGTCTTTGTCACATTTTAAAAGGAGAGCACCTTCACAAGCACCGATTTGTTAGTTAAATTAAATGTAAATATAATATACACATCATTGTACATGTGACATCAATCCACAGATTTTTGAGTATATGTAATGACTTTAAGACAGCTTTTCTTTCTGCTTGGACAAAATGTGAAGGCTGCCAGTGATTTTTTTTTACATAGAAATTGATTGTTTTAAAACTACTATTGTGCAAATGGAAATTGTTTTTCGCCCTCCAAGATTTTGTGATGTTGCAATCGTGCCAATTGACACAAATTCAAACAATTTGTATCATAAGAATTGTTTTTTTTTGTGTGGACGAAGCAGCCACAACAACAATATACAACAACCACAACAATATGCCGTACCAAGAATACTGGCACGAAATATTTTGTAAATGTGTATTTACATACCTTTCTTGTTTCCTGACAGTGCCTGTCAGAAAGCAGTAAAACAGCTGATCAAACAAAACAGATGTCATCGTCATGGACCCACCAGCTGTGGAAGCTAACTCTCCAATCAGCTCAATAGACTTAATCACTCAATTGGTTAAATTGCTAAACTGAAACGGTACAAAAAAGAATGTCATATTAAGTTAAAAATACAAACACAGTCACTGTTGAACGTTTTAGCATATTCGCTAATGCTGGATTACATTATGATAGCAGGTACAAATATGTAAAAGAAACACCCCTACAGACATCACACATGGGAAGATTTAGTAAGTATGAATAGATTTAGGTATATTGTCGATCTTAGAAATGTTGCTTGGAGTGGAATGAAGAATCCTTTTGAGCAGAATCACTATCGGTGGATAGTAGACAAAACGGGAAATACTTCCGGTTGAAGGCACGAAACAGGAAGTACATTTGCAACCTGAAGCACATGCAATGAGTGTACTCATCTAAAGGATGCACACACAATAACACATATGTTCGTAATTGTTTGGTAAAATGTGAAAACTATTTGTTGAATACAAAACATTATGTGTGTTACCGAAGAAAAATCCATAATAAGCCGCAGGGTTCAAAGTAGCGTTTTATAGTCCAGAAAATATGGTATCAACTCCTTGATGTCCTCTAGCATCGCTCAAAACTACTTCTGGTCCTGTCTACGGGACCTAGCCTTTTGGTAATGTAGTATACTGTAGAAACTAGGGCTGTCAAATGATATACTTTTAAATCAGATTAATCACAATTTTCTATTTGAATCAATCATGACAAATCACAGATTACTCACCTTTCTAATTAAAACAACCCTACGAATAGACCCCAATATTTATACTCAAAAGTCATATTAATCGTCACACTGTCATGTATTACTTTATGACAGTCATTCATTTGCACAAAACTTGCTGACAGTTTTATCTGAAGTCATTTCAGATTGTATTTTGGTGTGATATTTGCCAGCAAGCACACCAGTGGGAGTCTCCTCAGTCTTTTTGTACTGACGCATGTATTGATCTGATCACTGACCATATAGGAGTTAAAGGCCTACTGAAATGAGATTTTCATATTTAAACGGGGATAGCAGGTCCATTCTATGTGTCATACTTGATCATTTTGCGATATTGCCATATTTTTGCTGAAAAGATTTAGTGGAGAACATCAACGATAAAGTTTGCGACTTTTGGTGCTGATAAAAAAGTCTTTACCGGAAGTCGCAGACGATGACGTCACAAGGGTGAGGGCTCTTCACGTCCCCACATTGTTTTTAATGGGAGCATCCAGCAGCAAGAGCTATTTGTACCGAGAAAACGACAATTTCCCCATTAACTTGAGCAAGGATGAAAGATTCATGGATGATGATATTGCTAGCGAAGGAATAGAAGAAAAAAAATAATACAATAAAATAAAAAGCGCCAGCTTCGGGCGGCGGCAGTGTGAGCGTTTCAGATGTAATTAGACACATTTACTAGAATAATTCTGGAAGATCCCTTATCTGCTTATTGTTTTAATAGTGTTTTAGTGAGATTGTCAGGACATACCTCAAGGTCGGATGGCTGCGGTGAACACGCAGAGTCTCAGAGAGAAGCCGAGGAGCCAAGCTTACAGCTGCCTTTCAAACAGCTACTGCAGGAGGTAGAATAATCTAATGAGGTCTCCGGTAAGATATATATATCACAATTTTCCCATCCAACAACATGCTGGCTGACGTAGAGAAACATGTTCGCTTGACCGCTCTGTGTTAAAAACACCGGCTGTGTCTCGGTGCTAAAGACAGCTGCAATCCACCAACAGCATTGTTCTTTATAGTCTCCATTATTAATTGAACAAATTGCAAAAGATTCAGCAACGCAGATGTCCAAATTACTGTGTAATAATGCGATGAAAAGAGACGACTTTTAATATTTCCTGACAGTCCGTAACGTCACGCGCACGCGTCATCATTCCACGACGTTTTCAACAAGAAACTCTGCGGGAAATTTAAAATTGCAATTTAGTAAACTAAAAAAGGCCGTATTGGCATGTGTTGCAATGTTAATATTTCATCATTGATATATAAACTATCAGACTGTGTGGTGGGTAGTAGTGGGTTTCAGTAGGCCTTTAAAGTAAAATAGTTTCTACAGTAAATAAAATAAATGATTAATTAAAGTGTGTACGTGATTAACGCGCTTATTTTTTGTGATTATTCAAATAAGTTTTCAAAGCCCCTCCCAGGTGACACATTTTTAATAATTATGCAACTTTTATTTACTCAGGGTAAGACAATTAAAAACAGATGGTGATTTCCAATGCCGAGCCTGCAAGGAGGCAGCCTTTCCATGTTAGAGATGTTAGTTAATATGTGATGATAATCTATTATCGTCTTTAATTTAGTACCAAAAAAATTCCACACTAGATTGCTTACAACGGTTCACAAATGTACTTAACGTGGGAGGGTAACTGAACATAAACAAATATTTAAGATGGACAAACACTTTTCAAGCATAAAACATACAAAGAGAATGTCTGCAACTCATGGACGACAGAGCAGAGAGCAGACAATAAGGACGTGTTTCTTTCGGTAATTATATTGTAGTTTTACTATTATTAAAACAATACATTAAGTAATTTGACAATGAACTCTGAGTATGTGATTTTACTGCCATGTAGTGTTTACTTTTAATTATGTGCGGTATAGAATGTGTAAAACATCAATACATTTTCGATTTTGTTGAAATCCTGTGCTCTTTTACACCTAAAACATTGAGAGTAAATTCATCAAATGACATGTTGATTCAATGTCAGTGAAAAAAAAATCAACTTCAAATCATTGCAACTTTCTGAAAACTTTCAGAGGGTCATAACGTCTGCACAAAAAACTAAATTGGCTGCCCCCTCCCCTCCCTGAAGGATTTACACAACTCCCGTTGCCTCAACAGAGCAAAAAGCATCACCAAAGACAGCACACACCCTGGCTTCCACCTGTTCCACCTGTTACCATCAGGCAGGCGCTACAGGTGCATCAGAGCCAGAATAAACAGGCTCAGAGACAGCTTCTTCCCAAAGCTGTCACCATGTTGAACTCTAACTTATAAATAATAATTCACCCCTATACAATATCATGCCCTAATACCCTACTGTGCAATACTACCCTTCGAGTGCAATATATCAGACACTGATTGTTATTTATTTCTCCGGTACTCTTATCTTGCTCTGTATATTGTACAGTATTTTGTATTTCGTATAGTGTTTTGTATATTGTACAGGATTGCTTATCATTTTTAGTGAATAGTAGTCTGTTTATTTCAATTGTTAGTTTTATTTTCTTTATTACCTCTTGTGCAATTTATTTTTTTATGCCATATTTGTTCCCACTGCTGCACCTTAAGTTGGAGTCCTTTATCTTGTTATATGCAAATATAATGACAATAAAGTCCATTCTATTGTATTCTATTCTAAAAAGCTGCTGTAAAATCAGGCATTTTAGGTCGCAACTATCAAAAATAATAAAAAATACTGAGAAAAACTGGAGATACTGAATTTTCCGGGTGGAAATCATACACTTTTCTAAACACTGCTTTTATAACATGACATTGTGTTGTTACTTTAACATATACTAAGAAATACTTGAATATATGTGTGTTATGCAGCTGATATTGTTAAAATTATCACTGAACTTTAAGCTTTAAAGTCAATTCCTCCCCTTTTCCCTCTTAAAGGTCACCAGCAAAGCTACTTTGGGAAAACACAGA